>NC_056750.1:523151254-523453754 GCF_019279795.1 Protopterus annectens | reverse complement strand
AGACCATCAATATCCACACTTACCTTACTCGCACCCTAACGTCCGTCACTACCACATACTTACACAGCCTTTTCTCATGTCGGTATCCTCGGCGTCGGTGTTTTCATCCGTCGGTCTTCTGCATTTTCGATGATCTGGCAATCACAATTGCGTTGTCGATGTTCTGCACTGTCGACTATGTAAGGTAGAACCATGTATGTATATATATATATATATATATATATATATATATATATATATATATATATATATATAAAACATAAAAAAAAAATAAACACAAAAATCTACTATTTTTTACATTTTTGCAAGGGGCAATCCCCCCTGTAACCCCCACACCCACTGCAAGTTACAAATACCGAGAGTGAAGAAAAGGGTACATTTCCCAATCCACACTGTACCCCGATCTCCATTCAAAAGCTATGAGTTCTGTATGGTGTTGTCCTTATGAAATTCAAGTTTCTGAAGACTGAATCAACTGATAAGGGGATATATATATATATATATATATATATATACATATATATATGCACAGGTATGCATGTGTGTGAGTGTGTATGTTTGCATTGATATCCAGCTGGCTCAAAGACAGGACCCAGGAAGTTAGAACTGGGAAGTCAATTTCTACAAAGTGGCCAGTCACCAGTGAAGTCCCTCAGGCATCAGTCTTGCAACCACTCCTTTTTGGCATCTACCTCTCTAATGACATGACCAATGTCATGGTGTTCTGTCTGACTTAATTTGCAGATGATTTCAAATTAGAAGTAGTCATAGAATAAACCATGGACACTATTGTACTTCAAGAAGGGCTGACATGGACAAATGACTGGTATAAGAGCAATGGACTAAAACTAAATGCCAAAAATGCATACTAGCATCCTTTGAGAAGTCAGATACCCCTGGCAACTATCATATTGACATCACACCTCAAAGGGTTGACCCAGCAGTCAGGGACTTGAGGGCACATGCAATCAGTAATCTAGCCTTTGACCACCTTCTGTCTACTTTAGTAAGGAAATCATTCTAGGTTGTGCAATTTATAAACAATCTAGGTCGAAGTAGTTTAGTAATCCACTGTATTCGGTATTTATCTGTCCTCTCATTGAGTACACTGCCCTCTTTAGTATGTACCTAACCAGAAACATCCAACAATTGGAATGTACACAACGGTTCCTCCTTAAAAGTATACAGAGCATTGCAAAAATGTCTTATGCACACAGCCTTAAAACCCTACATCTGTATACAGACTCCTACAAGCTGTTAATGGGAGATCTGTGCCTGGCATACAAGGCATCATAGGATATAACTCTGATGGACCTCCTGCTTATCTGCCACCAAGCAGCGCCAGACTTAGCTGTTCTAAAGATTTAAATCTTACCTGTGATATGAGACAGTTATATATCTTAGAGATGGTTTCCACTTAGCAGTTCGAGGTAGATTTGGTCAAGCCCACTTTAGTCAATCTCAGGAGGTTGAGTGGCGACAATGTCAAACCCGACATTGAAGAAATACAAATGTTGCCGTCATCTCAAACCATGTTAAAGCCCGTTCTGAGGTTTACAGCAATTTGTATTTCGACAATGTCAGTTTCGCTGAACGGGGTTGACTGTATCGTCATTCGATGGTATCATTTTCGAACTTCTGTAGGTAAACCCTTAGAGACTACCCCCTTCTTTGGAACAGACTCTGCTATGTTCTCAGCTGTCCAGATTTTCTCAGAATATTCCGATTTTTGCCTCATATGTTTGGTCTGTTCCTCATAAAATGCGTAATTTTTTGACAAATTACTGATGATTTAAGTCAATAAATAATATATATTTGAGTTGTAGATTTTCTATTCTTTAGCACATGCATGCTAACACAGTTGCTGTTATTCTAGCAAATGTCTACATTTATAAGAGTAATATTTAAAATCTTTCCCTAATTCTGGGCCTTTATCCCCCAATTAATTTAGATTTTGTCCAGATTTCTTCCACTAAAAGGGTAAGTGGTATGGGCTGTTCATTCATGTGAAGCAGAGTTTCTCCCTAACCCAGTTCAAGTGTAACTTGGGCAGTTGGATGGGGAACAGGAAATTCAGCACTGACTTGGGACCTATATCTCTAATGGACACAGGTAGCCAGTAAATGGTTCACCTCCTGGACCCTTCTTATTAATGTTTCCTCTCCCAAGCCTTTGCTTACACTAACCAAGGGCAGCAGAACTTGCTAGAGATTTGGGATGTATGGCTAGGCTTAAAGAGGCCCTAGTGATCATTAATTTAATACACACCTATGAACCTATATACATACAATAGATATATATGTGTGTGTGTATATATATATATATATATATATATATATATATATCGAGAGAGAGAGAGAGAAAAGAAGTATGTATTTGTATGTATGGATATACTGACAAATTGGTTTAGCCACAAGAGCACCAAAATCTCACACATACATTGTAAGAAAATGCAAACTCCTTACAGACAATGACTGGAAATGAGGAACTCCAACCTGTTGGACTGAAGTTTTTCCACTGAGTCACAGTGTTGCTCAAGAGTCAACAATGATTACAATAAGATAGTAGCAAAAAAACTGTCAGGATACACCACGAGAATAGGCCGTAAATAAATCGTAAAAACTTCTTTATTCACTTAAAAACAAGGAACGGATAAGCGCTTTCACATGCACAACGCATGCTTCATCAGATCAATTAAACAGAATGCTCAACCTCCTTTTATACAAAAATTCACCTGTCACACCCTCTGGTTAGATTGGTGATTAAACAATTAATTAAGCATTCCAATATTCGTAACCAATCTAATCTCCTTTGCAGTTGTGAGTCTTAAAGTAGTATTATTATTTACTCTCTTTCAAAAAAACAGCATCAGATCTAGCGCTCATTTCTTATGTATATACAAGAATCATTAAAAACATTCTTAAATATATGATGCATTCATATAATAAAAACTGCTAAGACTTTCATAAAACTTAGTTTAAAACATTTCAGATCCATCTAGCATAAGCTGTTAGCTAATCTCATGAATAACAGCAAAACAAACGCCAAAGACGACTCAAAAACGGGTAAAAATGTAAATTGCACAAATGAAACATCATTCCAACTTTTCACAACAGAACATCGTTCTCTTTCAAAAGATTTTACCTAATCGCAATGTTTAAAGCAAACATAGATGACTAGATAAACTTATATAATCAAAACTAACCTCATTCTGTTGACCTCTCAGTATCCTAGTTACGGCATACTGGATAAACCATGCTTCTCGCCTCATTTTGCTGAAAACTATTTACACAAGAAGTGGCTGTATTAGTAAATTAATACTTGATTTCTAATGCATAGTATATTTAGATTGCATAGTGTATGAAAGCTTATTCTAAACCTTCTCCACAGCATTAAAACGCTAACTTGCTGTTTGCCTATGACGCGCTTCAAACCGTCACATGACGCTAGCCGTCATGCGGCATTAATTCAAGATATGCGTCGTGATGAAGGTATCTCAAATGTATATGCGTAACTCTTGATAAAATATCAAGTGTTCCTAAATATATTCAGGCTTATATCACATTCATTGGTTGTATTTAAACTGGCTATTTGCGTAACACTTCATAAAATATAAGGTATTCCCAACTATACTCAAAACTTATATCGCATGTATTCTTGATGTATAAACTAACTACAGTAGGAAAAAATGAAAAAATGAAAAATTAAATCCTATTAAAGATGAATAAATGTGAAATGTAAAAAACGATGATAGAATGTCTCAATTTTACTACTAAACTAAATTAACTCACAAGTATTTAAACTCGTGATACCTAGCTGCAAAGTAATTAATATACATAAGAAACTGACATTTCTTACTATTAGAATTGTAAGTTAATAATAATTCTAAATCAAAGTGAATTATGAATAGTGTATTATAATGTATATTAATAATAATATACCTGTAAATATAAATACTATGATTAAAATTAAAACTGTGGCTATAAATGAACAGTGTAAACCTATAACTGTATTAAAATCCCATTGCACACAATTATACAGTCCATTCCATTCAATTTATTAAACCCACCAGTTAATTTTCAAACTATTTTTCTTTTTCAAAATCTAATTGCCAGCCACTACCTTCTTTCAAGTATAGGTCTCAAAGAAACAGAGTTATTCAGTCCTGGTTCTTTATGAGCTCCTGTTCTAAAAATCCAGTTCAGTTCAGTCTCTAATAGTCGGTTTACATTATCTCCTAATCTTTTGTTGGTCTCCACTAGTTGAAGCACTCTAAATTTAAACTCATGGTTAGGATTATTAATAATATGCTTCGCTAAAGCATTAATCTCAACTCTCTTGTGTATATCATAGCTATGGTTATAAATACGCTCCTTCATTCTTCTTTTAGTCTGTCCAATATAAAAGGCGTCACAGGAGGTGCAATTCGCCATATATATTAAATTACTGCTATTGCAGTCAGCATATATCTTTGGTTTAAACTCAAAGTAGCCCTTTGGGTGTCTGTAGTTCTGAATGTGATTTATAAATTTACACATGTTACACTTCTTGCAGGGAAAAGTGCCTACCATATCATAGGTTCTGACAGTTCTGATATCTAATGTTCTAGAAAAAATTTCTTTCAGATTGTCGCATGTTTTAAATATAAAGGTTGGTTTCTCACCAACTACTGATCTAATATCTTCTGCCAGAGTTAGGATGTTCCAATTCTTTGAAATGATACTCCTGATGTGCTCATTATCATTAGTGTATTTCATTAGATAAGTAACTCTGTCCTTATCAGCATATTCATTATTATATTTTACTATATGACCTCTCTTGCTGGTTACCTTTTGCGTTCTGCCTATTTCTCTCCTCATTGCATCTATCAGGCTATCATTTAATACTTTTTACAATAAGATAGTGTTAGAGATGCACAAACCTTTCAGAGAAATATAGTAATTAGATAAGATTAGGTTACCTGCATTTTTGAATGTTTTTTTTTTTTCTCATAAGCATAGGCATACTAAACTCTCACTAATGCTACCTTCATGCTAATAATATGGGGTGCTGTTCTACTAGATCAGGTGAATTTTGGTCAAGTCAGTGGTCAGTCATTAGAAATTCCTAGAAACAGATATCATAAAACTCAGATCTGTATTTCTAAGCTTACAAGCATTCCTTCTTACACTGGATAGTAAGAAATGGTGTACATTGTTTTATATCAACAAGCGAAGAGTTACCAAGAACATATCCCTTAGCAAAGTAGCTTGGATACAACTTTTCAGACAAACATTCTGATTTTTAGCAGTGTGTATTTTAGGAAGGTATAAATTTGGAAATGGATGCCATGTAAATACAACAGTATTAACCCCCCCCCACCCTACCCAACCTCTGATCAAGTACTTTGGCAGATGTGACTGGTTATAATTTGACCTCTTTGCATCACTTTCCTACCTCCAGCTTCCACGTCACTTCTTTGCAGCACCACCTTTCCCCAAAAAGCATTTTATCTAGATTAGATGGATCACATTCTGCACTTGTTTCTTATTTTCTCACTCTCTGATGATGAAATTCTTAAAGCCAGATTGTGATTAACAGATATTTTCCTGGTGCTTTCTTTCTGGTCCAAGCAGCCATAATTCCATGTCCTCCTCATGTCTGAAAAGAAGAGTTGTTCTAAAGGATCCTTCTTTTTATGATACCCTAAGGCAAATCCTTCTAGATTTTTTCCTGCTGCTTTCATAACATGCTAACACAATTGCTGATGGCTTGAATCATTCTTTGTTAATCATAACATCATATTCTTAATGATTTTCCTTTTTCTGCATTCTGTAAAATTTGTCTGACAACACAATGAGCTCTCTCGGTCCTGTAAGGAGGCAGAGACTGTCTATGAAAATTGTATCAAACATTAATTTAAAAATGTTGCCAAGATGACTCATGCTTGTTCCTTCTATGTCTGACTCTGAAAAAAATGGTATTCCTTCTACTTCTACTACTGCTTTTTAGATTTAGAAAACATATAGACATTTGTTTCTTAGTATTATTATGTCATTCTTTCTTCAGCCACAATTTTTCCCACACAATAAATATGAGTATGCATCTGAAAATTTCTTTTTCATTATAATAATATTAATATCCAATAGCTTGACGTCAGATTACATTTTCTCAAATTTTTCCTGCTATTTTGTGTAATTCAATAATTAAGCATAATGTTCGAGTTATAGATGTCTCAGGAAATATTTTTTTGAGTCAAGGACATTATTGTTCCTTGTCTTGCCTCATACTTTTTTTTAGCATTGTTAAAAACTGTTACCATCTTCTGTCATTTCTTATTATTTACATATTCTGTAATATATATATATATATATATATATATATATATATATGTATACCAAAACTTCAAGACATTGCTCATGATAAAAAAATGTGTTGTAGTTGCAAATGCTCAGAAGACTTTATGGAGAAATGAAGCAATATTTGTGATAATATATTAATTTTAAAGTACAGAACTCTTTTTAACAGCTAGTATAATACATTATTGATCAAGACTAAATGTTTCATTTGTGGCTACTTTTATGTTAAATGACAAGCCCAAAATGGTATAAAGAAATCGATTTTAGCATTGCCATCATTATGCATCAAGACAGTACCTTCACCAAGTCTTCTGGATGTAACTAATAGCTGAGCAAGCAGAGATAAAATATTGTATTTTTAATGTTGATGAGGAAAGTAAATAAGATTAATCATGTAGCAAAACTTTACACATCCTGCCTCAATTTTTATTGTTTTTGTATGCAAGTCTGCTGTAAAGGACAGTTAGCAAGCTGTATCCTAATATTCCATGTTTCTTTGGCATCTTTTCTTCACTGCGTATTACTAAATACTTTATACACAATGATATAAAATGGTAAACTAACCTACAGTTGTCTCAGCAAGTGGTTTGCAGTCTCCGTGGTTTGCAGTCTCTCTCGCCCACTCTCTCTCTTATTTCCTTCATTTACTTTTTATTTTATATTTTGCACTATTTAAACAACAAAGCCACCCTTAGCAAACTTAAAAAATAGTCAACATTTTTTTGTTTTGTTTTGTTTTTAGTCCATGCCCTACAGCAGTTTAATATACTGCCATAAAGTGACTAACTTTTTATTTTGCTGGTCTTGACCTGTACATTAATACCCTGTTGGATAATGTTTGTTCTCTAATAGGGTGGGGACGTTTGTTTTGACAATTCTCTAATAAAAGCAGGATCACTTCAGGTTTTTGTGAGGTTTGTAAAAACCTAGTGCCCTTTTTAGATTGCAGTGAAAGAATAATGAGCATGTATGGTACTCAGCTTGCATATCAGTTTGATATGATCTGTATTTTGTAATGCAAAGAAAGAGGTGCTAAAGAAAAAGCCAGAGTGATCCCTAACTAGGAGCCCATTGGCAGTAAGCAGAGCATGACAATGGTACTCTTTCTTAATTTTTGAGTTAAGGGAATAAACTTGATTTTTTTTAAAGAACCTGCAGATTGTTTAGGATTTTAGAGCAGGTGCTGGTCAGCAAAGGAATTTAAGCTGGGCCATTGAAGTGCCTTTCCATGTTGAAGAAATGACTTCAGCAGTGAAAAAATGTAATAAAAGATCAGTTAGCTGTACTTTGAGTATCTTTAGGGAAGTCTGCCACCCCAGGTAACTATGTCATCAATTAAACACCCTTAAAAGTTGATTCATTTGTCAGGGATATGGGAATTCATGTAGATAGTAACCTAGCTTTCAACAAACATGTGTCCAAGGTAGTAAGAAAATCCTTCTGTGGTGCTCAGTGTGTAAGCAAGGGCATGGTATCTATGTCCAGAGAGATCATCACCATGGTACTCAGCCCTCATCAGGCCCATCATAGAGTATAATGTCCCTTTCAGTATATACCTCACCAGACACATACAGGCTTCTGAGAGTTGATCTTTGTTTGGCATACAAGACATCCCTGGATCCTATTTTGATGTATCTTTTGCACATCTGCGAAACAGACAGCATTAGAACTACTAGATTATTTATTTATTTTTATTTATTTTACATTTGTTGACCGGGCTAGTCTAGCTGGATATATGTCCATTTTCAGTAGAGGCCCGGGGAGAAAAGCTCCACAAAGATCAGACAACATTAAAAATACAATAACAGTTACAAAACATTAAAGTTCAGTTACAGATACATTAAAGTTCATTTAAGATAAAATACCTCTCCTGCTATTTTCATAATTAAGGATTTTTTTTTATATTTTCACACTGTGGGAAAGTATAAGAAGGAAGAGGGAAATTCCCAGAACAACAAAGTCATAAGTAAGGAATGAGAAAAGAGACTAGTTATAGAAGTGAAGAAAAACAGGAATGGGAGAGAGTAGTAAAGGGGAAGTTACCCCTCAAGCAGAAGCAGATGGGATGTCTGTTATGTCTACCTTGGGTATGTAGATATAACAAACTTCGGACTCACCACGACCAGATTATAAAACTTGTAGAATTTTATTTAAAATGGTAAGCGCTTTCGCGTATTTTAAATATGCTTCCTCAGACCATAACATCAAGATAAGACTGTGAACTTATATAGTCAAAGCCATCATCATAAAAACAATAAAACAATTAATCAATTAACCATTTAATGAATCAGAAAGCATCAGAGTTTCTTCAAGCAGCAGCATGATATGCAATGAATTCAAGCCCATATAAACTAAACAGATACACTTCTTTACACTAACAACACCTAAATAAAATACATTTAACTATCTGAACAATCATTATCTAGTTTATATAGTATGAAATGGTAAACAATATTAAACAATTTATACATATGAATATGAATGTAAATAAATAAATAAATAGATAAATATTTACTCATTTATTTGATGTGTATAGATATTTAAATATAAAATATATGCATAAACTTGTATAGATAAATAAATATATGTAGTTTCAAAATCTAAAACTAGTATTAAATATTTGATAAATTTATCTAAAAAATCAATGTCAGGTAAGTACAAGAACAAAATATCTAGCTGCTTAAGTGTCCTAGTCTACTTAAGGAACATTCTATAGCATACAAGATGACTATATATAAACATAAAATAAGCATATCTAGACTATATGTACAAAATATTAAGTGAAAAAGGTTATGCATGGTTACTATAATACTTATAGTCAACTCATCTACGTGAATTAAGGTAGGACCTAAGTGAAACATACGTATTTAAACCAGGGGGATAATGTCCCCTCAGCTTAAAAATCCATTGCAATTCCTTTTGTTCTAGATGGTTCATATAGTCACCACCTCTTACATTTGGTTCAACAATCTGTAACACCCTAAACACAAAAGCGTGGTCAGGATGAAGCATAATATGCTTCGCTAAAGCATTTTGTTCATTTTTATTTTTAATATCATACAAGTGATTATAAATTCTATTTTTCAGTTTTCTCTTAGTTAAACCTATGTAAAACACAGAACATGACTCACAAGTAGCTAAATAGATCAGACCACAAGTTTCACACAAGGCCTGAAACCTAGGACTAAAGGAATAAGTCAGCTCAGGATGTACAAACACCTGTTCTTTTGAAATGCATTTGCAATAACTGCAATGATTACATGGAAATGTACCAAGTCTCTTTCCATATGGGACTTTGACTGCTTGACCAAATCCTGGAATATCACACAAAAGCCGTTTTAAGTTTTTGTTATTTCTATAGGTAAAACAAGGAGCCTTACCTACCAGCTGTAGTGTCTGTTCATCAGTTGTCAATACTCCCCAGTTTTTAGTTATAATCTTTCTGATGTTGGGACTGTCATTGGTATAGGTAGTTACAAAACGTAATCTCTCAATCATGTTCCTTGGGTATTTTCGGGTATGGACATCAACATGTAATTTATACTTAACATCATTATTGGGTATTACTGTCTCACCTAAAACCTGTGCTCTAATACTTTTTATCAAGTCTTTATCATAACCCCTATCAGTAAATGTCTTTTCCATTTTATCAGCCTCTAATAACAGATCCAAGTTGTCTGTGCATAATTTAGACAATCTAGTGAACTGACTCTTTACTATGCCACCAAATACATGGCGAGGATGCATGCTGTCAAATTGTAGAATAGTATTTTTCCAGCATGTTTTTCTATGCAAAGTGGAGATCAATCTACCTCCTCTGATGTCTAAACTGACATCTAAAAAATTCACTGAATCATAAGATGTTTCAGCAGTAAATCTAAGGAAACTAGTTGTTGTCTCTAAATAATCCTTAGATAAATTAAAATCATCTAAAGTCCCATCCCATACAACTAAAATATCATCTACAAAACGCCTATATACCAGGACCTTACTATACCAATGATGAGTAAAGATAAACTCCCTTTCCCATTGATACATCACCAGGTTGGCGTATGTATTTGCACAGGGGGTGCCCATAGCCACACCTGATTCCTCTAGAAACAGGCACCCCCTGAAAGAAAAAACGTTGTTACATAACACCAAGTCTAGAAGTTGACAAATAAGTATTTCTTTATTCCTATCAATGGAGGGAAATATTTGTAACAATTCCCTTATTGCTTGTATTCCTATGTCATTCGGGATGGATGTGAACAAACTCTGGACATCCATAGTAACCAGCAAATGTTGTCCTTTTACTAACTCTTTGCCCATTGATACATTAAAGTTCAGTTAAGATAAAATACCCCTCCCCCTATTTTCATAATTAAGGATTTTTTTTTTTTATATATTTTTACACTGTGGGAAAGTATAAGAAGGAAGAGGGAAATTCCCAGAATAACAAAGTCATAAGTAAGGAATGAGAAAAGAGACTAGTTATAGAAGTGAAGAAAAACAGGAATGGGAGAGAGTAGTAAAGGGGAAGTTACCCCTCAAGCAGAAGCAGATGGGATGTCTGTTATGTCTACCTTGGGTATGCTAAGTCCAACTTAGAGGTAGTAACCTTTGAAGTGACAATAATCTGTTTATTGAATTAGAAAACCTAAATTTTGTTTGCAACATAAATAGGACATGTTGGAGAGAGAGATATGTATTTCAGAGAATTTCCATTCTCTGGAGCAGGCTTTGCATCCATGTGAAGCAGAGTTTCTCCCTACCACTATTTATACACAACTTGGAACAGTGGATGGGTAATTGGAAATTCACCCCTTGTCTGGCTTCTATGTTTCTGTTGGACAGATGCAGTCAGTTAATCACCCCCTGTAAGTCCAATATAAATCAAATTTGTGGATCACATTTGGGTTGTACAACTGGTCTATTAAGGGGCCTAGTGGTCATTAGTCTAGTATACACCTATGAACTTATAAGACAGAACTTTGTAATATGCACAAGATCCAGTTGCCTGAATCCCTTAACAGATTTGTTTCCCACACCAAAAAAAAAAAAAAAATAGAAAAAGTAAAATCTGCTTGGGCCATTCAGAGACATCAGATGCATAACCTTTGTCCTGTCCTAACTCATGATTAAATATTTCCTCAAGCTATTTTACCATGTTGACCAGATAATTTTGTAGCAACTCTTTAATAAGTTTTGAGTGACTGAGAATCTGGAAATGACCATGTTATTAGCGTAAAGTACAGGGTTCCAGACCAGGAAGGTCTAAGGATTTAGAGTTTACAAATACTGGAAAAAAGAAAAGGGCCACGAACAGATTCCATGACACATCCAAAGTTAATGGAGGCTAAGAGAAGAAGAGCAGAACCTGTCTTGAGTTTAAATGATCACTCAGCTCAATAACTTGAGAAACACAACAAAGGATAACAGAACCACCCCTCCCCTCAACACACAGCCTTTGTGAGTTGAAGGCCTTTGGGTAATGAATAAACAAGGTACCAGATGTAAGGCAACCCCCTGTGCTATGGTGAATAGCATTCAGCACTGAGAAGGGAGCAGTCAGAATGTTTATGTATGATGTAGAGCTAACCTGCTGAAAAACTATTCTTTCTAGTATATTTCATAGACTGTGAAGCAGAGAAATCAATCTTCAGTCAGAGATGGACCTAACCGGAGATGTTTCTAAAAGTGGAAGAAAAATAACCACTTTCTAGACAGCATAAAATGAGTTCTGACAGAGACAAGGAATTTGTGTTAATGGACTGCAGATTATAATCTTTACATAATGTTTGAATATACAGTTATACAGAATACTTATTGTTACCGTTTTTAGATGGTGATCTTTGGGATTTCTAAGAAAAAAAGAACTTGTTTCATATCATCTTGTTCAAATGAAAAGGAGGGAAAAATGTTATTACCAGTATCTGATAGTATGAAGACAGAGCTAGAAAAGCTCTGGGGAAGAGGCTGAATTTCATTCTAAACTCTTCTGCAAAGAGTAGACTGGGTGACCTACTAAATGGTTCATCTCCTTTCCAAAGTGCCTGAAGACAGAAAAGATCTTGGTTTGCCTTTTTCTTCCCAGCATAGTTTTGTGCCTTCTTGTAGCATTTTATCTAGGCTTTGAAGACAAATTAACCTGGTACTCAAATCAGTGGTGGAAGATCTTTTCCAGTCAGAACAGGCTGCATCCCTACGATTTAAGTGATTATGGAGTTTCTTGATCATAAAGGCTTTCCTGACCTCCAACTTTTTCTATATATATGGGTGAAGAATCTGTCTCAAACATTTCAGAGATTCTGTGCAGATACTGTGGATGTAAAATCATTAGCAGAGCACTGAAAAACTAAAGACCAATCTATGCTAGAGTACTCTATTTCAAGATCATAGATAAAGTTTGAAGACCTGGATCCAAAGGGTTTCATCTCCAAAAATGTAGATTATGCACTCAAGAACATAATCAAGTTCAGCCTGAAAATAAACCCCTATATCATAAGATAGGTTGCCAACTGGCTCACGGACAGAACCCACATGATGAGAGTTGCGGGAGCTAGGTCCGACTCTAAACCGGTTACAAGTGGTGTTCCCCAGGGCTCAGTCCTAGGACCCTTCCTGTTTTGGCATATACTTCTCAGAGGTTACAGGCAAGCACAGGAGGACTATGGCTGACCAAGTTCGCAGACGACTGCAAACTAGGAGCTATAACTGACTCTCCGGCTGACACAGACATCCTCCAAAAGGGTCTCACTGAAACAGATACCTGGTGTCAAAATCATGGCCTCAAGCTAAATGCCAAAAAGTGCATAGTCATCCCCTTTTGAAAAAACAAAGTACCCACAAACTACCACATAGGTGGTAGTCCCCTAAATACGGAAAACGTAATAAGGGATCTGGGGACCCAAGTAGATAGTAATCTCACCTTTGATAATCACATTGCCAAAGTGGTTAGAAAATCCTTCTACGTGGCCCACCTAATCACAAAAGGGTTCGCATCCAGATCAAAAGAGGTCATTGTGCCCCTCTACTCATCACTCATCAGACCCATCATAGGGTACAATGCCCCATTTGGGATGTACCTTACAAGACACCTGCAACAGCTGGAAAGACCACAGAAGTACCTCACCAAGAGGATCACTGGCCTCAAACAGATGCCCTACGCAGCTCGACTGAAGAAACTCCAGCTGTACTCAGTTGCATACTGCCTACCCAGAGGTGATCTCTGCCTGTCATACAAGGCCATGTCCAACCCACAATTGATGGACATGCTCCACCTAAAGAAAACCTTATGCCCTCGAGCCACACGCTCCAGGGATCTAAACCTCACCACAAGAATAAATAGGACGTGCTGGAGGGATATATTCCTGTCCCAGAGACTTCACATGCTTTGGAACAAGATTCCAATCTACATTAGGCAGAGCTCCTTGCTAACACTCTTCTGAAGAAACCTTGACGCGTGGATGGGAAACAGAAAGTTTACCCTGGGGATCACTTCAGTGGCTCTGCTGGACAGAGACACAGGGAACTAATCTAAGGGGGCGGCGAAAGCCAACACATTCTGGCTAGGCTTATAAATCCCCTTGGGCAGATAGCCTAGTACCTACCTATGAACCTATAAGAAGAACACATCAGCATTATCAATTTTAGAAGGCAGATTACTGATCCCAAATTCTCTAAGATAGTGAAGGCTAGAGAACAATTGTTGCTTTGAGACGACCAGCGTAAGACCCATAGAATGCTAAAAATCTCGTGTCTGTAGGGTTCATTATGACTGGAATTAAAGTTTCTGTGAAAGAGCTTATTTTTAGGCAGTTTAAGCTGATAAAGTACATTTGTCAAAATCCCAAAGGTTTACAGTATTAATAAGTTTTAAGATAGGAAGAGTAATCTTAGTGGTGTCCTCAATTGTGGGTTCTGCCATGAGCCAGTTTGGGCCTTATTACTTACTAAGTGAGGATGTTCTAACAAGACTGCAGGCAAGGAGAGCTTTTTGTAGCACAAAGGTACGTTTTCCACCTCTAAGTGAAAAACAGCCTTGTTTTAGGTAGCTGTACTTAGTTAAGAAATACTGAAGATTGAGCATAATAGAATTAAAGATTACATAGTGGCTACATCAAGATGCAGAAGAAGTCATGTATGTTGCTCATCTAATTGCTTACATATTTAATATCCCAGTTATTAAACCAAAGTTAGTACATCTGTGAACAGAAAAATAGGGCCTTTGATGTCAGGAAAAGAGATCCCTGTGAGTCTAGTGTGTCAGAGCTGCGTTCTTTGTCCAAAGCTAAAAATGGTAGCAGCCAGAATAAGGCACAGATGGTGGGCCTCATAGAAAATCTAAAAGGATAGCAAGATGACTGAGGAAACCCTTTCCCAACAGGAGTAGGCAGTAGGTAATAATCAGCAAGAGAACATGAGGAAGGCTGTGGCCAACGACAGATGTTGTAATGAAAAAAAATAGTTATAACAGAGAATTTAGACAAATACTGAACACTTATCTAGGCTGGTAATAGGCAGAAAACAGTAAAGGGATAAAGATCCAGATATAAAGGGCTATAGATAAAGCAGGGTACTGTGTGTAGATAGTGGGTTAGAGGCACCAAGATATGCTTCTGTGATTTCAGAATCCTTTACAAGATAGATAGTACAGGCAGACCTTTTTTAAAATCAGAAAAAAAGATAAAGAAGAAAGTGGAAGGTATATGAGATAAGACAGTGTCATAACAGCATGCCAAGTTAAAGATGTAGTAGAGGATCTAAATAAAATGGAGTGATTGGCTACAAATAGAGCATGTCAGTAAAGCAGCAAACCTGTTTAGCACAAGGCAAGCTTAGAGGTAGACAGACTTAGCTGAAACTTATACACATGCACTGGAAATGAGTGTCTTGAAGTGAAAGCACTTGCTACTGAACGGGATGTGGGGTGAGAGCAGCTTACACACGGTATAATGTGTGCCAGGGACACGCGCACACACACACACACACACACACACACACACACACACACACACACACACACACACACACACACACACACACACATAAATTAAGTCAGCCCACTGCGCATGCAGAAACAATGAGGTTCTCTTGACTCAATCAGAATGTGATTACACTAAGGGTGTGTTCTTAATGATGACTCCTATATTTAATATAATGTTGGGGAATGGAGGGTATGATGCTTCAAAGGTCCAACCTCCGAATATTAACTGTGAAAGAATCAATTAATATAACAATAGCAAAGCAGCCAAAAAAAATACTTTGAAGTGTGACTATCATCCTGCAAACACAAGCTGAATTAAGGTGATTTAAATTTTAAAAATAAAACAACTTTACCCACAGTGTATCAGAAGCAAGCTGCAAACCCAGCAGGTACAGTGTGTTATGAACAGTATAGCATCTTGTTATTCATTTGCTTGAAGGGGAGAAGTGGAGAGCATATGACACAGTTGCATAATATCATAAGGGTGCAACAGGTGGAAGGAGAAACAACCTAAAAATTAAGAACAGAGAAGGAGCAAAGGGCTGAAATATCAGATTTAAAGTATGAATTTCATTTTCGGCTTAAGGAAAACTCATTTAGGCAGTAGTGGATGAATAAAGCATAGTACCAGACAGGTTAGTAGAGTGTAAGTTAACTGAAGCTTTCATGAACAGATGTAAAAGAGGACACAATACTGAGAATGCAACAGCATGGTGTTAACTGCATCACAAGGGCAAATTAGAAGGACAGTTTTGTTTTCTCCTGCCCTGGGAATGTCATGTTGCAGAATTGAATGTGGTTTGGCCAAGGTGTAATGACCAAAAGCAAATTTTAGTGATCTTTGAAGTTGTAATTTTCCATACTGTTGTGTAACCTTGGAGTTGGGGAATATATACCATGAGGGTGTTTGCTGGGTCCTTCCATCATATGGAGGTACAGGGAAAGCAAAAAAAAAAAAAATTCTGCTATGATCCTTGAAAGTGATTTTCAGCTGTCTTTTAAGAAATGGCAGTAATGTAGAAGCTGTTTGTTTGATCGACATGATTCTTCTGCCATCGTCCATATATATTGTAAGGAAAAGAAAATCAGTCTGATGAAATTCCATGAGTCTTAAATTCTCTCTCTCTCTCTCTTTCTGTATGTGTATATACACACACACATATATATAAATATATATATATATATATATATAGATTCACTTCATAACATTGAAATATCAAAATACTGAAACTCAAAATACTGAAACCAAAATACTGAAACTTCAAAATCTTGAAAACTCAAAATACTGAAACTCAAAATACTGAAAACACATATTATGCGTAAACTCAGTTTAAACAACATAAATCATAACAATTTCTACCAAATATATGCAGGGGGGCAAGCCCCCCTGCACCCCCCATGTGCCACCCCACACCCCCTGCTAATTAAATATATCAACTCCAAGATTGCACATAGTGTAGTTAAGTGCAATCTTGGAGTAGATATATATAATTAGCAGGGGGTGCAGGGGGGCTTGCCCCCTGCATATATTTGGTAGAAATTGCTATGATTTATGTTGTTTAAGCTGAGTTTATGCATAATATGTGCTTTCAGTATTTTGAGTTTCAGTGTTTTGAGTATTCAGTATTTTGAGCTTTCAGTATTTTGGTCTTCAGTATTATGAAGTTTTGTCATTTTCAGTATTTTGAAGTTTCAGTGTTATGAAGTGAATCCATATATATATATATATATATATATATATATATATATATATATATATAGTTACCTATCAAAACATCTACTCTTCATAACATCTAAACTCAAAACATCAAGACCATAACATTTAAACTTCAAAACATCTAAAACACATAACACTAAATCTCAAAACATTGAAACCCACAAAGCAACTATAAATAACATCCCACAAGAGTTTTTACTATGTTTATGCAGGGGGGGCAATCCCTTCTGCACCCCCCAGTGGGGAAAAAAGTTAATTTCCTGACCCCACTGTAGTACATCTTTGGAGTAGGTATATTTTATTTACGGGGGGTGTGGGGGTGCAGGGGGCCTTGCCCCCTGTATGAGTTTTAGATGTTTTGAAGTTTAGATGTTATGGTCTTGATGTCTTGAGTTTAGATGTTATGAAGAGTAGATGTTTTGATAGGTAACCATATATATATATATATATATATATGTGTGTGTGTATATATATATATATATATATATATATATGTATATATAGATATAGATATGCACACACACACACACACACACACACACACAACCACTAAGCCAAATTTAGTTTCATCGGAAGGAAATTTTATATATGTATATAGATTAAACAAGTTACATTAATCATGGTTTTCTGCCTATTTTTTTTTTTTTTTTTTATAGGGAGAAAGTGTGAGCTCTGTGATAATGGGTTTTATGGTGATCCCCTTGGGCTACATGGAGAAGCCAGGCCATGCGTAGCCTGTCACTGTAATGGCAATGTGGAACTGAACGCTATCCAAATCTGTCATCATCTGAGTGGGCAGTGTCAAGGATGCTTGTACAACACTACAGGTGACCAATGTGAAAGATGCAGAGAGGGCTTTTATGGAAATGCTTTGACACAAAATTCCATTAAGTGTATCTGTAAGTATTTTATTCCGTTTTTGTAGCTTATAATCCTAACAATTTTTTGTTTCATTCTTTGCCACATACTTCTTTGTAGGAGTGTATAGTTTTATGTGAAAATATTAACATATTTCAGTGAAAAGATAAGCTTTGCCTGAGCTGCTTGTGAGAAATGTGCAGTTATGCCCAGCAGTCATTTAATTGGCAGTGCTACTTTCTCCCAGACAAAATAATGTTCACATGCTTCTCTAATGGTGTTAATGAGAAAATGGTATAAATTACTCTTGTTATAAATGAAATTATCAGGCATTAGCTAATAAAGTACCTTGCTAAATAAGTGAAGGTATAGACCCAATCTGCCATCAAAGTGCCTAGCAAACTGTTCTACAATGAGCTTAACTTTGATATATAACAACCATCCAAAATAGAGATGCCTAATTAGCAAAGAAGTATAAAGCAAGAATTAACTGTACCTGCATTTTAATGGTTGCAAAAAAATCATGTTTTTTATAAACAGGAGAACTTTATTCTAGTCATTGTCTAAGCGTTGCAGTTTGTGCTTAATAGAACACATCACACCATTCACTATGTTAATAACATGGTTCTAAATATATTTCCGTACAACCACCTTTGGTTATTAATCACACTGGTTCATTTCTATTTTTGATGACCAGGTAAGGCCCATTAGATGAGAACTCATTTTTTTCAGGAATGGCATAAGAATAGAAGCTGTTTAAGTTTAGCAGTCATAGCAAGCTGATTAATAATCTTTTGTTATGCCTGTCAGCCATCGAGTCTTGACCCTTGAGAATTGTACTTGTTTATTCCCTATTACCTAACTCAATGGCCAGCAGCAAGAGAGGCTGTTATCAAGGAAACCATCAGTGGATTTTCTGTTTTATGGTGTAAGCCCGTCCCTTGACAACTGATGTGCAAACTCGTGGATGCAGGGACATGCTAAATTTCCTTTGTGTGATGTATGTATGCTCCTATACATATGAAATAAAGACTGTTGTTCAAACTTGGCTTAGCCGAGGCAAGTACAAATTCCCTGCCTATATGTTGTGGTTTGTGTGTCTCATTCTCCAGTAGGTGCTGCTGTTGTAGTGGGGTGTACTGCATCTGCCCCACCCCAGGATGGGTGAGTCTACATCTTCTGATCTGTCCCAGCATTCCTTGCAGGATCCTACAGTACCTTCTTTGCTAGCTGATCTCAGACCTCTCATCTTTTTCCTCCCTGGTTCCACTGGTGTTATAACTACATACACCATGGACTGGAGGATAGCCATGTCCTCTGTGGCTGCAAGGGTGCCTTTGGAGGGCAAGGGAGAATCCCTCTTGTTTGTTTCAGGGTAAGTGGAAGATGAATGTTTTTCACTCAGGTGGAATAGGGAACCTGAATATGGGATGGAATATGCCTATGAATTAGTCTTCTTCCAGGAATCATCATCATCCTCCTTCTTCCTATTTTCTACATGAAGTTGGGGTGTCATGTTAACCACTGCCATTTCTCTCAATTCAATGGTACACTCCTTCTTCGACACTTACGTCTCACTGTTGCAGTTCTTCTCTCACACAATACATCCACCTCTTTGGTGGATACCCTTGTTTCTTCTTAGCTTCTTTCTGTTTGTCCCAAGTCTTATTCACCATATTGTCTTTAGCTTTTGTGCACATGTGTCTGAACCACAGTAATCTGTTCTCTTTGATCTTTTCTGCAATTGGAGCTATTTTCGTGTCTGCTCTTATGTCCTTATTTCTTTGTCTGTCCTACAGTGTGCATCCTACCACTCTTCCCAGGCATTTCATTTCCATAACTTCTAGCATTCTGATCTGCTGTGCCTTTAATGCCCAGGTTTCTTTACCATACAGTAATACTGGCCGCACCACTGTTTTCTACACCTTACTTTTCTTCTGGGAAGTTTCCCATAAAAAAAGTGAACATAGTGAGAAAATCTTGCCCTCTCCTGTTTCTATTTCTAGGGTAGGAAATATTTGCTGGGTTTGCTAAGGCGGTCATTACTGCTTTTTCATTACCTACCACTTGTTCAGACAAGAAAATAAAAATAGTTTCCTCTGTTTCTGATTTTGATTTTCACACAGAAGAGCAGACGTAGGGGATTTGTTGCACTTCATGAATTTCTTCTCAATATGAATATTCTGATTCAGAGGAAAGAATGATATCATATTTATTTCCTGAAGAACTATATGTTTGAGACACTGTCTAAGATAAATGAGTTTTTCAATGAAAGTTGAATGGAATCCTATTGCCCAAAAAATATATTATGATTTGTTACATTTGGATATGGCTAAATCTACAGCTCTTCCACCTGTTTTACAGAATGTTTTTCTCATTGCTTTTAGTTTGCCTGCCAGTCATCCTCCTGTACCCAGGAAGTTTGGCATGTTATACACATTACCTCAGACTCATACATTTGTTTTCCAACCTTAAAGCAGATCTTGTAGCAATTTCTCTATCAAAAACTGCTTCTGCTAACTCATCCCCTCTGTCAAGGATGGGAAAACTTTTGACATGTTGAGGAAGCAGTTGTATTTTTCTCCTAATTTAACTTTCAGAATGTTAAACTGTGAAGGATTGAGTACAATGCCCCATTCGGAATGTATCTGACCCGACACTTGCAGCAGCTGGAGAGGCCACAAAAGTTCCTCACCAAAAGGATAAAGGGTCTCAAACATCTGTCCTATGCTGCCCGACTGAAAGAACTCCAGCTCTATTCAGTCGCTTACCGCTTGCTCAGAGGTGACCTTTGCCTAACATACAAGGCCATGTCAAACCCAGATTTGATGAATATGCTTCACCTCAAAAAATCTAGATCCGTCAGAGCCACAAGGGCGGGAGACTTAAACCTCGACACGGCTATTAATAGGACGCGCTGGAGGGATAGATTCATCACCCAAAGACTCCCTATGCTGTGGAATAAAATCCCGGTATATGTGAGGCAGAGCACCTCGCTGGCCTTGTTCAAGAGAAATCTTGACCAATGGATGGGAGATCGCAGATATACCCCAGGGATTACCTCAGTGTCACTGCTCAACAGAGGCACAGCAAAATAATGGGTATAGTTCCCCATGCTAAAGGGGTGGCGTAAGCCACAAAACTATGGGCTAGGGTTATAAATGCCCTCGGGCAGATAGCCTAGTATGAACCTATGAACCTATAAGCTCCTCTATTAAAGTTTTTACTTTTAAGAACATTAAAATGTTAATTGCTAACCTTTTTCTAAGGTAAAAAAAAAACTTGGAATGTCTCTTTTACATCTCATGTTATTAAGCATGTTTTATATTGTGCTTTGGATGCTGCAAATCCT
This sequence comes from Protopterus annectens, assembly GCF_019279795.1. NCBI lineage: Eukaryota > Metazoa > Chordata > Ceratodontiformes > Protopteridae > Protopterus > Protopterus annectens. The sequence continues at coordinate 523,432,521 of NC_056750.1, read as the reverse complement.
TCCTCCAGAGCTGCTCCTTCTGGGTCAATAAAGAGAATATTGGTTTGGCTGTATTCTTAAATCCTTCCTCAAGATGGAAAAACTAATAATCTGATGTTGTTAATCTTCATTCATTCCTTACATGTAGGGTTCAGAACTGATCATCAGTTCTGACTCAGCCATTTTCCAAGCCCGTGCCAGCCAGAAAACTCTCAAGCTAAGCTTTACCCATAGTGCCCTTTGCCATATTACCTCAGATCTCATTTGCCGCATATGAAACAAGATGTGCCAGACAGCCTCTCAGCTAAGTGTTCATTTTTTCGATAAATTTTGAGGAATTTCTTTCTTAAAAGACTTTTTCAATACTTAGTCATTGTTTTTGTTGAACCCTTTTGCTAGTGCCCTATTTTCACCTTTTATCTCTTTCTTTCTCCCAGTTGGTAAGTCTTGTACCATTATTGGTACTTTTCCCTTACCCGGGTTGGGTAGTCTTTCCATACCATAGTTGGTACACCCTCTGTTCTTTCATGTTCCTTCTTACACTTAAAGGATTATGTTGCTTTTCTTGTTTGTGGATTATTGTTATAATTATTATTATTATTATTATTATTGGATTGTATGATTTCCTGTTTGGGAATTATTATACTGTTGTGGAAAATATGTCAGAAAAGAAAGCTACTGCTAGATTTAAAAGATGTGACAAATGTGACAGAAAAATGCCAAACATAGACAATCATGCAACCTGTGTATACTGCTTAGGGGTTTCTCGCTTATCGGAGAAACCACCTTGTAATATTTGTAAGAGTTTCAGCTCCTGAATGATTGTGGAATGCAGGAATAAACTTATGCTTGCTGGTTTATTAAAATCTCCCTTTGTCGAGGTGATCTCTGAGATGGAGGCTTCACCCCTTCTGAAGAAAGATGATAAAAAGAGGAGTAAGTCCCTTCCTGCTTCTCCTCATGAGATGAAATTATCAGAACCAAGGACTAAGGTTCCAAAGTTATCACATAAAGAGTCATTGGTTACGAGGCCGAAATTCTCAGCTCCGATCTTGGTTCCAAAAGAGACGATTTCATTGGCGCTGTCAATTACCTCGATACCGATCATTGCTTTCAAGGCTCCAACCAAATTGTCTGTTTCGATCACTTTGACTGCACCGTTAACTTTACTCATGGAACTGACCACATTGTCTGCCCCGATCTCTATGACTGCACTGACTTCTGCCCTGACAACCATTACGAAAACTGCCTCGGCTCTGACACATCTCTCTGTGCCAACAATAGTCACTCCTGAATGGGTCTTTTCCCTCCCTGAACTTCATATTGGTCATTCGACCTTGGCTCAGAGAGATGAATTTCTTCCCAGGACCAGATATCCCCCATCAGTGCACCCTTTCTTTGGACAGCAATACAGTCCTTTCCTTGAACAGTTTCACCATTGGGGTTATCTACCCGTTCCTGTAAGAGCCTGTCAGAGTTAGATGTAGTGAGACTGGTAGACCAGCTGTTGATTGCCAGAAGCATTTATACACTTCAGAAACCCTCCCTCCCATTTGGAGCCGAGGGCCCTGCTCCGAGGACTCCACAATATTTTCCTCCTGCAACCTCTTTGCAGGTTTTGGAAGTTTTGGCACTGACCGCTACCCCGGTTCCAGCTGCTTGGGCACTGATAGTGGATCTCACTTTGGTGCCAGAGACTTCTCTTTGGCCTGAACCCTGTGTAAAAACAGGCTATCCTTGGGTCTGAGATTGGCCTGCCTTGGCAGCCCTGTCTCTTCTGGAGGCTTCTTCTCTGGGGGCTGGCCCTTCAGGGTGGGGTGTGACCCCAGTTCTGAGTTTGTCCTTTTCGGTTCCAGGCTCCCATCCCTCCTTGTGGGGTCTGGCCTTCCAGGCAATGGAGAGAGCATTAGCCACAGCAGTTTCTCAGTTGGACCCATCGGTGTCGGACACATGCTCTTCGCCTGCTTCTGATCCACAGCTACCACCTCTCACTACTATAGGACATCGGGTTTGGGAGCCTCAAGTTAGCCTTCATCAAGGTTCCCCTTCTGCAGGTTCCTCCTCTGACATTCATAGGTTCATAGGTTCATAGATTAGTACTAGGCTAACTACCCTTGCGAGCCATTTTAAGCCTAGCCATTTGTCCCCTGTGAGATTCAAACCCTGTACCTTGTGATTGTAAGGCAAACACCTTAACCATTAGGCCACCCTCCCAACCCTCCCACGAGGAGGTCCCTCGCAAGAAAGCTTGCAAGAGGAAACACGTTGATTCCCCTGAGGAATAATTGACTGAACATACGGACTATGATGGGGAAGGGTCCCCATGGTCTCCCTCAAAGATGTCTCCTTTGGAGATATCTTAAAAATACTGAAACAACGGGGCAACTTAACGTTCAGCACTCCTTCCCCCAAGGAGAACGTATTCTTGCAGGCTTTCTGAGCCTGACCCTCTGCCTCTTGGGTGACCCCCCACCCCCGCAGATTAACTTGTTCAGTACATCGTGCAGCAAGCTTGGAAGAACCCTGTTGCCATTGAGCCAATTCCACTTAGGTAAGATAAGATACTCTCTCCACCGGAAGATCAACTGCATTGGTCCAAAGGTCTTCCTGTTGATGCTATGGTTGTGGTGGCAGCCACAAAGAAAGAGCTCACTGAGGAGAGCTCCACTGTCCATCCCCTGAACCGGGAGTCTCGGGTGATATACAGGAAAGGGAAGCGGGTCTTTTCTTCAGCGACCTTTGCAATCGGGTCTATGAACTACTTGGTACACTTCACACATTTTCAGAGAGACTTACTTTCAGAGCTTTCCGAAACACTTGCAGGAGCAGTGTCTGATGAGGTACAAGATAAGGTTGCCTCACAACTCGCTACCCTGAAGTCCATTTCCAGTTCATCCATGAGGTTGATTTCACACTCAACTGAAGGGGTGGCAAGAGCTGCAGGCGCTGGAGTCATGGCTAGATGCCACGCCTGGATGCAACTTTGTGGTTTCACAGATCTTTTCAAGTCTTCCTTCCTTAATGCCCACATAGAGGCTTCATCCCTGTTTGGCTCTAAGGTTAAGGATACTCTGGCCAGATGTGAAAAGGATGCTAAGACCCTGTCTGCTGTAGGTGTCCATTTCTCTAATCCTCAGAGACCCTACTCTAGGAATCACAGGAGTGGAAAAATACAGAACCAAAAATCCCAAGGGCCTTTCCATGACCCACGGGGCCAAATTCCCCCTCCCAGTGCAAAGGGGGTAATTCAAATTTATTTATTTTATTTATTTTACATTTGTTTACCGGGAAAATCCAACTGGATACATGTCCATTTTCAGCGGAGGCCCGGGGAGAAAAGCTCCAACATCAGAAAAAACAAATGTGAGTTACATACATACCAGTTTGTGGATAGTTACAGATACATGTCATAGTGTTCTACAAATAAGGGAGGAAAATTACTAGTATAAGTAATATAAGCAGCATACTTTAACACACATACTAAAAACAACAGTCATAGGATAATGGTAAAAAACTAGTCCTGTAAAAGAACTAGTAAACACAGATAATGGTCTATCATGAGATTTTTTGTTACAGGAATAATAAAAGAGGATTTAAGTTAGAGAGAGTAGAGAAGAGCCTTAGGATCCTAGGTAGGAGTTAATCAGGAAATGAGCATTGGCATAGCCAGTGCGACTGGAAGTGGTGGAGTAGATTTTTTTTGAAGTGGGATAGACAGGTAGTGGTGATAATACTAAGAGGAAGGGAGTTCCATACTTTTCCAATGATATTTGTAAATAGAGCATCACCACCTGAGTTGAAGGATTGAATCATTTTCAAGAGTGGCCTGTTAGAGGAGCGAAGACTGTTAAGATTGGCATATGGTATGACTAAGTTCTTAAGTGCAGGAGATTTATCAGGGTGTTTGAGTATTTTAAATGCCTCAATAAGTTGGGTCTGCTGTAAAAGGTTTGGGAGTTCTATCCACCCTAAGTTCACAGGCACCATCTGCACCCAAGAATCCGTAATTATCTCTTGCCAGGCAAAGTCGTGCAGAGAGAAATGACCCCCAACTGCCTCCAGAGGCAAGCAATCAGGCCGCTCTGGAAGATGTCCCTTTAGGGGCAGAGGGGTTCCACATAACCAGGGATCCAGAGATTTTTTCTGGACAGCCCTATCAGTGCTGCTGAAGAGCGGCCCGATTGCTTGCCTCTGGAGGCAGTTGGGGGTCATTTCTCTCTGCACGACTTTGCCTGGCAAGAGATAACTACGGATTCTTGGGTGCAGATGGTAATAACCAGAGGATATCACATTCCCTTCATTTCAAAACAAAGCCAACCAGGCATATTCCCTATGTTCCACCCAGTCAAAGGGAATTTGCAGCAATAGAAATTCAAAAGCTGCTTAAAAAAAGAGTCATCCAAGTAGTCCCCCCAGACAAACAAAAATCTGGGTTTTACTCAAGATTCTTTTTAGTACCAAAACAAACAGGGGATGGAGGCCCATTTTAGACCTCAGCAACCTAAACAAATTTGTCAAACAAGTAAAGTTCCGGATAGTCACAGTGCAGTCGATACTCCCTTTTTTGGGAAAAGATGATTGGATGTGTTCTATAGATCTTCACGATGCCTCTTACCACATAAAAATGGACAAATGCTCCAGAAGATTTCTCCTCTTCTGGCTGGGAGCCAAACATTACCAATCCTGAGCACTGCTCTTTGGTCTCTCTACAACCCCTAGAGTGTTTACCAATTGCATGGCAGTGGTGACAGCTGACTTGAGACTGTGAGGATTCTGGGCAGACCTCCCAACCGTCCCAAATTACTTGGTTTTTACCGAGTTTTTGGGGTCCAAAACATGGGGTGCCACGATTCCCGAGTGGCACACCCTCATTTCCGATTTCCCAGGCTGTTTTTTTTTTAAATCTGCCCCCCTTGCTTTTTGAGCTGACGTCATCGCGTGTGCGATGATGTCAGCTCTGTGAAACGGCCTGCTAACCTGTCGGAATTTAGCTCAGCTAGATCAAACAATAATGTGCCTGTGTGTATTTCTGGTGCCTAGCTGCCACAAGTGAGAATGGAAGAAGAGAAACAAGCTGGGAAAGGTGGAATTTTGCTGCCAGCTGGGAATGAGCTGCCGCAAGTGAGATGAGCTGGGAATAAGCTGCCGCGAGCGAGAAAATGGAGCTGGGTAAGACAAGCAATGGAACTTGTGTGTAGCAAATGAACTTAGCTGCTGAGAGAGACGAGGAAAGTGTGTAAGTGTGTGTGTGTGTGTGTGTGTGTGTGTGTGTGTGTGTGTGTGTGTGTGAGACAAGGAAAGTGTGTGGGACAAGGAACTTAGCTGCTGAGAGATGAGACAAGGAACTTTCGACTTAGCTGCTGAGAAAGATGACAAGACAAGGAACTTTGAACTTAGCTGCCCCCATTCCTTATTAGATCTGTCTCTGTTGTGGGATCTTTCCTGAGCATAGGTTACCTGACGTGTAGTTGGGTGCTCATCTCATGTACTATGAGCTAGTCCTAGATTTCATGTGCCTATACTCTGTGTCAGCACTTTGCTTCTAATTTAAGTGTTTACTGCATTTAGGTTCACTGTTTTTACTTAAAAGAGGGAAAAGTGGCTAGTCCTTCTGACTTCAGCTAGAAAATGCTAAGAGAACATTTTTATTAGACCCTTGCTATGTTTTTCAGTATATTTTTTTACTTATTAATGTTATTCTTATTCTTTGTAGATCATTTTTGCATGGCAGTAATTTAAAACACTGACCAGCAAGGCTGGTTAACTAGAAATTTTCTAACTTGGTCCTTCTGTGCCTTTGCCTTTCTTACATTCATTTTATCGTACATTTTCCCTTTCTTTGATAAGCTAGTTCTCTGTTGTCAGTAACCTGCAAATGCAGTCACTTCTGTATGCTAGAGTGATTCCTTGATCAGTTCCTACTTTTTCTCACTATACTTTGCTGCATAGTCCCACAATAGGCTGGGGTTACATCAGCAAGCTAATCATTACTATAATGTACAACTTACGTAAAACCGCTGAAGTGATGTTGCATGAAAAAAAAAGGAAAATGTTCACAGCAATCAGTTTACTTACAAGTGCAAATTTGTGAAAAGCTGAGGTACTGGAAGCTATAGAGACATTGTCGTGGACTTTTTTTAAGTGTTTTTTATGACTTAACTATATTATGTAAACAGTTAATTGTAACCAGATTGTAATACAAATTACTCTCTTCCTGTCACTTACAGTCAACGTTGGCTAAATTCATAACTAATTTTCTGAATAGTTTATTGTTTTAAGCTGCAGAAGTAGTAGGTAATAGGAATGTAGGGCTTACTGGCCTTATTCTAATTTGTAAATGCAAGCTAGTCCCTTTCTTGTTGGGAGGTGAATGTAAGATTCATTGGCTTCAACTTTTTGGGAAGTACGATGTATATATTGTATAATTTATATATTCTTATGGTTGTTGAAAGTGTGTCCATTACTTTCTGATTTATTCTATGTGCAATATTACTATCTAATTTTACTTGCCTTTGTAACTGATGTGATTGCATTCACCTGAGCTGTGCCTAAAATTGATCCATTGTGATCAGTGCTAAACAACCTCATTTAAATCCTGAACATATTTATTTGGGTCATTGAGGGTGGTATCCCAAATAGTTTTCAAAAGTGTATCATTTGTTGCATCATAGCTTCCTTTTGTAAAGTCTAAGAAAAATTAATTAGTTATGCTTTGATTTGATAGTACCACTGTGGCCTTTGCTACTAAGATTATAACTGTAGTTGGGGAGCAGAATGATCCTGAATTTCTCAGTAGGACATGAAAGATTTTTCCACTTTTAGTTGGATTTCTTTTATAATTTGTTTGATATTATTTTGATAAATATAGTTGATTGATATTTTAATGTATTTATTTGCTGTTGAAAAGTTTGGATAGATAAATACCGTCCAGTGCTGAGAGAGATGAGAACAGGAACTTTGAGCTTAGCTGCTGAGAGAGATGAGGAAAGTGTGTGTGTAAGTAGACTTTTATGATGGAAATGTTATGAATTGGGCAGTTTTGTCATTATTGGTGCATGCATTTTGTTTCATTGCCTACTGGAAAAATGTTCAAACAATAAATTTAAAATGTGATCTAAGTCTAACAAGTGTGTTGTAAATGGTGGAAACTAGGTAGTGGAACATTGGAATGGCTGCAGGGGGACTCTGGTCCCATATTTTGGTTGTCCTTTAGTTTGCGTTTGAAAGCTGGTATCCCACAATTCCACTGGAGTGGGCAGGGTTATGTAATTATGTATGCAAACTTTATGCTAATCATTGTACAGATTTGTACCTATTTTTCACGGGCCTTGTCCAGATTTTTGATGTTTCCAGGTTGAGAGGTATGATTCTGGGTGTTTCCATATTTGGATGATTGGCTCCTTACCACCACAACCAAGCATCAACTACTGCTCATCGTACAACAAACACAAAAACTTTTGATGCACCTGGATTGCAAACTTGCACCATCCCAAAGGCTGCAGTTTATAGGTGCAGAATTTGATACATGGATCTGTCGGGTATTTCTTCCCTCCCACAGATTATAAAGACTGAGACTTCGACTCCAACCAATTCTGAACCACACCAAGGTTCCAGCAAGAGTGATTCTACAACTTCTGGGATCTATGGCAGCTTCCAGCACGATGGTCCCATTAGCGAGACTTCACATGAGACTCCTTCAACAGTTGTTAATACCTCAATGGTCCCTTTAGATATTCCTATGTCTTACAGGATCAGAATAACCAATCATTGCAGACAAGACCTTCTCTGGTGGCTGAAGCCAGATCAAAACCTATGGAGTAGCCCATTCTCCTCCGCTCTACCCTTAGCCATAGTGACCACATATGCCTCACTAATTGGGTGGAGGGGGGGCAATTATCAGGGGCAGACAGTCCAAGGCACTTGGTCACCCCTGGAGGCCAATTTGCATATCAGTGTTCTGGAACTGAGGTCAGTGCTTCTCATGTTGCAAGCATTCCATTTTGTCCTCCCTTCGAGAACAATTGCCATTCAGTCAGACAACATGTCAGTAGTCTGGTACATAAACAAACAGGGGGGAGCCAGATCCTACGCTTTATATTGAAAAGCCATGAGAGTCTGGCAATGGGCGATAGCTTCCAATCGCTTTCTTGTAGCAATGCACATTCCCAGGGATTCCAGTGTGATTGCAGACAAGTTGAGCAGATGCATTCTCTTGCATCACGAGTGGTCCCTCAAACCAAAAGTGGCAGCAGAGATTTTCAGTCACTGGGATCAGCCTTGCTGCAATCTATTTGCCTCCCCCACAAATCACAAATGCAGCAGCTATTTTGCCCAATTCCCCCCGCAGGGGGAGTCACCAAGGGACCGGTCTCCTACATGATTGGTCTGAAGATCTTCTCTATGCTTATCCTCCTCTACACCTGATACCACAATTCATGAAGAAGGCTCTTCGATTGAAAAGTGAAGTGATGCTCATTGCTCCTTACTGTCCTCATCAAATTTGCTTCCCCATTTTATGGCTTCATCTAATTTGTCAACCCTGGGTTCTGGATCCAATCCCTGGCTTGATAAGACATCCACAGGGCTTGATTCACCCAAATGTATCCAGTCTTAAGCTAACAGTTTGGTTTCTCCACTTCTGCTGATTGCCAGGCAAAGTAACCTATCCTCTCCAGTTCATCATATTCTTTTGGCTTCACATAAACCATCCACCAGATGGCTTTACCTTAGTAAATGGAAGCGATTTTCTCTCTGGTACAGGGATAAGAGATACTGACCCTTTCTTGGCACAAATACGTATTGTTATGGACTATTTATCTACTCAGCTTGAGTCTGGAGCTGCAGCTTCTTCTATTCAAGTCCATCTGTCTGCGATATCCAACTACCATAATGGCTTTCTTCATAATTCACTAATTTCTCAAAGACTGTGTCTTCTGAAAGGGAGTTCTGCATATCAAGTCCCCTTTAAAAGCAACCAATTGAACCATGGGACTCAACAATGGTCTTAACAATCTTTAACCAGTTCCCCCTTTGAATCTGCAGCTACATGTGATCTGAAATTCTTGTCCTGGAAAACCTTGTGCCATGGTCACTATTGCATCCGCCAGATGTATATCGGAATTACAAGCTTTGAGTATGAAGCATCCATATTTGATTTTTCACAAGGATAGGGTATCCTTATGAACAAACCCTTCTTTTCTCCTGAAAGTGATTTCTGGTCTAGCTATTAAAGAAACTCTAGACCTGCCTGCATTCTTCCCAAAATTCTCTAATAAAGGGGAGTATACCTTGTATTTGCTTGACATTCACAGACAACTACATTTTTACCTTGACAAGACAAAAGTCTTTCAGAAAATATGACCAACTATTTATTGCCTATTCTGGTCCTAAGATGGGGAAAGCAGTATTTAAAGTTACCCTATCCAAATGGCTTAGAGATTGCATTACCTACATATACTATGAAAATAAGATTGTTTTTCCTGCAAGAATTAAAGCACACTCAACAAGGTCGGTTTCAACTTCTGTAGCCTTCCATTCCAGGCCTTCTATGGATGACATTTGTGCAGCAGCAACATGGGCCTCTCCTCATACATTTATTATGCATTATAAATTGGATATGATTTCTAGGGGAAGAGCTTCCTTTGGCACAATGGTACTCAGGAATATTCTTCCTTAGGGCCTCCCAGGAAACAGGTAGCTAGGGACTCTATCCCACATGAAAGGAATGAATGAAGATTAACAACATCAGATAAAAAAGTTGTGTCTTACCATAACGTTCCATCTGTGTTGTTGTTCTTCAATCATTCATTAAATAACCCCCCTCCATCCCCCTCCAAGGGCTCTTGGAGGTTCAGTTATGGTCCTTCTACTCCTGGTAAGGTACTTGCTTAGAGAAAGCCTCCTCTTTCCTTTCTCTAAACTGTCCTGTCTTCTGGGCAAACTCAATATGAGGTAATATGGAGAAGGGCACTATGGGTAAAGCTTAACTCTAGAGTTTTCTGCCCAACATGGGCTTGGTAAACGGCTGAGTCAGAACCGAAGATTGGTTCTGAATCCCACAAGTAATGAATGAATAAAGATCAACAACACATATGGAACTTTATGGTAAGACATAACTTCTTTTTTTTAATTCTCAGTTTAACAAGGAAGTTCTGTTTGGCTTTTCTACAGATGTGGTGCTCAAAAAGTGTGATGAAAGGGGAAAGTTGATTCAGGGAGTGACTCAAAATTTTCAGCCCTCTTTTTTTTTAAAGCAAATAAACATTTCCCTTTTCCTCATCTTCCTTTTTCAATAAGCAACTAAATCAGCAAAGAGCCATCAAACAGGAGTTTAAAAAGCAATGACAAGGAGGCTCTAAAAAGAAAGGTAGAGCGTCAAAAAATCAAAGCTAGTCCCCTAGTCAGTATGACTATTATCCTGATGTTCATTATATTGAGTACTGCTGCAGGAGCTTAAGATATCTGAAATCTCTTTGGTCCCAGCATCAACACCCTTTTTCTTTTTAAATCCCAGTGCAGGTGTTTGTCAGAAGAATAATAATCTTTTGGTGGGGACAACAGCTATACTTATATCCAGGTCTCTCCTTCTCTCCCCTGCTCCAAAGCAGTCAGTCACCACAGACGCTTCAGAATTTGCTTTGGGAGCAGTTTTAAGCAAGATAATACTGCAGGGGTTGTGGGACACCAAGGACATATGTAAGCATATAAATATCAAGGAGATTCTTGCCATGATCAATGCACTCCACTCTCTGAACCATCTTTGATCCCCAGGAACTGTTCCAGTGATTACAGACAATTCCACAGTCATATGGTACATTAACAAGCAAGGGTGATCCAGGTTGTACCCCTTTGCAGACTAGCCATGTTAGCTTGAGATATGGCTTCACAGCATAATTTCATGCTACAGGCATCATACATTCTATCAGATCAAAATCGCATGGCAGACAAGCTTAGCAAGACTGAGGCAGACCCTCATGAATGGAAACAATATCAGGGGGGTTTCCAAGATTTGATCCATCTGTGAGGAGTTCCTCAATTTGATCTCTTTGCCTCCTCTCAGAACAATCAACTGTCAAGATTCTCTTCCAGGATTCTATGCAACCAGGTCTGGAAGACATATGCCTTTTCTTTTCCTTGGACAGGAATGGTCTTGGATGCTTTCCACACTTTTCATTGGGGAATAATATGTAAATTCTCTCTGAGCTCTTACCACTGAATTCACATCTTATTCAGGGTATTTCTGAAGATTCAGAAGGAATTCCTCAAGATCATTGTGGTGACTACCTTCTGGCCCTGGTAACCATGGTCCTCCCTTCTTTTGGAAATGGCCTGGGACAGTTACCACAATCTTCCTCACAGAGTGGATCTGCTCACACAAGATCATGGGATATTTGATATACTCTGACATCAATCAATTTAAACTGACTGCCTGGATGATAGGGTCTTGATTCTCTTTAGGCACCTTCAGACACCACCAATATGTATACATTCTTACAACAATCTGTTTGTTGATTGGTGTAAGAATTTATATATATGTATATATATATATATATATATATATATATATATTTATTGGTGATGGTTGAAATTATTATTTCTGAAGAAGTCTGTGGATATATGGATGAAAGCGCTAAGTTTATTGTTTAATAAATTGTGCTAAGGTACACATGGAGTGCTCCATTTGTAATTGTTTTTTTGTATTGTTACTCCTTTTTCGGATATTAAATACCATGTTCCCTTGAAATATCATTTCTGTCTAGCCTAGCCCAGTTTTTGTACCTTGAGGAATAATATATAAATTCTGTATGAGCTTCTACTACTGAATTCACATTTTCCATACCAAATATTTTATAAATTTCTTCAAAAATCTACCCTCTATTGCTATATTTTCTCTTCTAGGCCCTCAGATACCTCCTCACTGTTGCAAAACAAATTCCACTCCCCTCCTATAAATAATATTCCCTGCTGAAAGCTATGTCTCCCAGAATTTTCTTAAGCTCCATTGTAGTGGTTTTAGGTGGAATATAAATACACACCAGCATAATCCTCCTTGCCAGTCGCCCCTTACTACTACAAATCTACCATTATTATATTTTCCCCTCTTCTGTCACTATTGGAGCTCCTCTAGCAATTAATATCAATACTCCCCTTTTCCTTTGTCCCACATATTTTGCTGAATAACCATCTTGAAATCTTTATCAAATTCACATGCTCAGTTCATTCCAAATGTGTCTTCTGTAGCATAGTTATTTGCAATCTGCATTTCTTAATATATTTCACTCTTCTTTCTTTTTTGTATATACCTCTGAGCAAGGGAGCCCGCAGGATTTTTTGCAGGGGGCCCAGAGCCCCACCCATGCAGCCCCCCCCCCCCACACACAGCCATTACAGGGTCCCATTATTTTACTATTTCTCCCTAGTTGCCATAAACACTGTTCAAAATTCTCAATGTGCATACTGTTTTATGCTTTACTTCTACAATGATTACAGATATCTAGATTTAATTAGGAATCCATGATAAGTTTTTTTTTACATACTCCATGTACATTGCAACTAACTCAAGGGAACTTTCAGCTGCCAGCCCTTTTGAAATCTGATCAAGAAGGCTTGGCTATTCAGTTCTCTATACTGGAATAATTTCTCATTCATTGTTTTCCTTTTTACCTACCATAAAGACAAGGTATTTGTTTTATCTCAAAATACTTCCCCTTGTTTTATTTATTTAAAAGTGACTTAGAAACAACTACTGGGGAATAGTGTTCATTAGCTCAGTATTTCTCATGTAGGACATTAAACTGAGTCCCATAAGCATGTTCAGATTACACAGATTTAAACAGATTAGTTTATAACACTAGTGTTACTTGGCTTCCAAGATTAGCTCTCAGTAACACAAGTTGCTGTTTAAATAAAAGCTGGCATTCTGTGCTCTGAATGCACGGCACATTATAGCTGTAGTTAACTTAAACTGTGTGCAGTCACTAAATCATGCATATCTTTTAATTAATGCTTAATCAAACATTTCTTTATAATCCCAACACTGACACAGTTGCAAGTCATCTTTTTAAAGATAATTCCAATAGCCCTAATATATGCACATTATTAATTATTTTTTCAAGATTACTTTTACTGAGTGGGCGAGGGAAATTCTGGGTGTTTTCTGCTTTTGTGTGGTTGACCCTTAGTTATATGAAACTGGGTCTGTTATCAGTGATGTGAACAACTTCATTATATGCTTAACTAAAAGCTTTAGACCTTATTTCTTGACACAGACATTACAGTATCCTTCCTGTTACTGTGATAAACCAGATTAGCCATGCATAAGAAGTGTACATATTTATACATATAATTATAATATATACAGATTGTTTTAATTATAATATAAAATAATTAAATTATATCCCTTCTATAATACAGCACCACTTGTTAGTGTGCTTTAAATTTATAGTTTTGAATGTTTTTTCCAGCAAGCAATGAAACAAAACATATGAACCAATAATGACAAACTGCCCAATTCAGAACATTTCAACCATAAAAGGCCACTTAAACTTCTGTCATTACAATCCAGCAATGTCAGTCAGTATGCACGATATCTGCAGAAGTAAAAGTCATCTGAATAATTCCACACTAAAGAGATCTGAAACTAATGAAGAGGTTGCTGCTAGAAAACAATTTTATTTTCAGTGTTTCATCTACAAATTCAGTGCCTACTGCCCTTAAATAATAAATTGCCCATGCTACATTAAAAAATGGTAAGCTAGTATATTGCAATAAAGAATGGGTGGCAAGCTGAAAAACAGGTTCATAGTTATTAGGCATTTCCTCCAAAGGAGGATATACTCAGGACTGCAGAACCCCATCTCCTTAAAATACAAATCGACATACTGTGGAAGTAGAAACTATAGCCTTCTACATCAAGATGCAAGTATGCTACCTGCTGTGCTACTAACACTGCTTTAAAATTCTATATGACAATAGTGATACCATTTGCTGAACAAAACAGTTGTACATTTTAAGCAAACTTAGCATGAGCAGCAGTAAATTCTTCTTCCCTTGCAGCTCACAATTCCTTAAAAATGCACTTGAAAATAAATTCCACCTGCTAGCTCTAACTAGGGCATTTCAGTCTCTCTCACACACACCTCCCTCATCTTAGTGCAAGAAATCTGGACAAAGCCTAAAATAAACAAACAGGGACAGGTTATAAATATTGCCTTCATGAACTTAGAGAATTGCTAAAAATAACAGAATTTGTTAGTATGCATTTTTCTAAAAGATATGACGTCTAAAACTCAAATGTCTGTTATTATTTAGCAACTTCAATGCTTTTGGGGGGAATATGGGGCAAAAACCTGGACAGCTGACAGGTATGCTACCTCACTCTTATACATGCCTACATACACATGCACACACGCCACCTCTCAATTTCTTAGCACAAGAAATCTAGACAAAGCCTGTTTTAATGTTGGGACAAGGGCCCAAAACTAGGGACCCATTTAGAAAGTTGCTGCAATAACAGGATTTGTGTTAGAATGCGTTTTCTAAAGGATGAAGTCTGAAGCTCAAACAAATGTCGTTATTTAGCAACTTTAATCCTTAGCTCATTCCAGTGATTTGTCAAAAAAAATAACTTTTATGAGGATCAGACCAAAAATATGAGGCAAAAATCTGGACATTCTGTGAAAATCTTGACAGTTCTAAGGTATGACACACACAAATACATACCCCTACCTCCATAGAAAGTGGATAGAAGAACAAGTTTTGTATTAGTATGCATTTTCTGAGGATATGAAGCTTAAAACTCAAATGTCTGCCAATATTTTGACTTCAATCCTTAGCGATTTGCAAGAAAAAACACAATTTTATGAGAAACAAACCGAAAATATAAGGCAAAAATCTGGATAATTGTGAAGTATGACCCCCCCCCCCCTTACTTGCACACATACCTACCTCCCTCTTATACACACCTCCCTCTCTGTAGAGTAGGTGTTTGCTTTACCACTAGTTGTCTTTAAGTGAAGGAGTTCAAAGAATGCTGCGTCATTTGTAGTATAGAAGTCTAAGCTGAAATCACCCCTCAGGAGTCTGTATGATATTGAAGAGAGGGGCAAAGCATTTAGTCTATCAGAATGGCTAAGGGTACTCAGATCTGAGATCTTTTAAAGAGGAAACATTGAGGGCTCTCAAGTTGCTTTAGATGCTTAGGAAGGTATATGCCATAGGGTACATGCCTCAAATAGCAAGCTAGTTATTATCCGAAATCCAATCGTAATCCTCTGTGTTAAGCATTGATCAGTGCTACTATGCTCTAGCCTCACATAAAAGTTTCAACAGCAGCACCACAGAACAGAGTTGGAAACATCTAACAGCCTTAAAAGCTGAAGTACAATTTGCACTGAGCTTTGACAGATGTAACAATCTAGGTTGTTAAAAGGAATAAATACAAAAAGCAGTGTACATTAGCCTACAACACAAATTCTAATATAGCGCAAGTACGGAAATTAAAAAAACAAGCTATAAATGGACCAAGAAAGCAGCATTTTTACTGCATTTAAAGAATATTTAAAAATGCATAAATAGCATTGAGTGGACAGTACTTGTACACTTTTAGGCCTTCCACGCATGTTACACATTCACACTACAAAAGACATGTTAATGATGAGACACTTTGAAAATGTCGTGTTTGTAGCTATAGTCAGGAAAAATGCATAAGGTCACTATAGTAATGGAAATCTCAAAGCACTTCCTTTACAGACAAAGTACGCACACAAGTAGATTTTATATATATATGTTTAATCAGAAAAACAGTTTTATCATATATTCAGATGCATACGTTAATGTCTGCATCACCTAATCATTTAATCAGAGCTAACTTATTCAACCACTAATAGTACCGAAAAAAAAAAAACAGACAATTCAAAAGTGGAAAAGCTACAGTAAAGTACTAGATATATGCATTTAATTAGTTTTTACTTCATGCAATGACCTAAAGCTTACATGTGATTTGTTTTGGAAGTAACCAGCATCTCAATCAGCAGTGTTATTTTGTAAACACCGTCCATATGTGTCACTATCAAGTGAAACATAATGCAGTTTACAGAGTACTGCCCTTCCTGCCTTGCTATCTCCATAAAAAAACTACACATACCTCCAACACCTTTAAACAATTATTCCATGGCTGTGCTTAGTTTAACAGTACTTATTTTAACAGTAAGCAAACATTTTAAAGTACTCTGAGCAAAAGTAGAATATGCATAAAATACATTTTAAGCTATTTATGTTTCTTAATTTACATATCCTTCACCAGCAACACATAGAATCGATCAGTTGGGATAGTTTAATGTCCTTTCTTGAAAGATTAAGTAATGAATAACTTACACAAATTAAAAAGCTAGCGGACTACATGTCAACATTAACAATGCATAACTGCATTTATTTTACACAAATACAATTTTTAAATGCCCAGAGCTTGTACCCTTTCTCACAACTGCCCATCTCTCACCCTGTTGTTAGTCCCAAAGTCTCATTAAACTCCCCAGACAAGCATGCACACTTTACTCAAATGGCAGGCTCCGGTCAGGCCTCTTGACTATTCAGATAGGATCTTTCCGCAAATTAGAACACTTACTCTTTTCTTTAACAGCTTCCATTAACTCTGTCTTCACTTTTACATCCTGCCCTCACAGTTAACAAGAACTTGAGCTGTGCGATCCGCAGGTCGGGATTTTTTATTTCCAAGAACAGAAAAATGACTCTAGGTACCAGAACACACTGAATGATATGCACCTACACTTGACACACTAGTAGCAGCCCTCCCTGAGTCGCACAGACACAGAAGGCGAAAACAGGTCACAAACACCTGTTGCATCTGTACGACTGGACAGAATGCAAAGGGCATTCTTAAAAAGGAACGCCCTTTAAAAAAAAACAAAAATACTACTATTTTTTTTTTTTTTTTTAAATTAAAATAAATTTCTCTGCCAGCCCGGTTCCAGGGGGGGGTGCAAGTGCACCTCCTTGTACCTGCCTGCGGGCACCCTTGCCTGTGAGACCATTCATGTTTAAAGAAAATATGGAAAGTGTTGCCATTACAATAAGAAGTTATTATGCCTGCCTTTTATATATAATGGCTTTTTAATGTCTAGTTCAGCTTTTGTGTCACATGCATATACTAATGTTTGTTAATCTTTTATATGTTTTTTTTTTCTTGTCATATCCATTTGAACCTGTGCCACAACTTACATGACTTTGTTTTAATGAAAACCCCGAAAAAAACACTCCCATCACATTGTATTTTCTTAACCTATTTAATGTATATGTTGTATTCCTATATATGGGAAATGTTCTTGTCTGGTTCACGTCCACTCTAAAAATATACTCTGCCTAGTGGGCACAAAAAAAAAAAAAAATGTGCAAATTGCACATGACACTTTGTTGTTTGAGAGTAATTTAGAATTGACTTTTCAACAGCTGAGGAAGCTAAAATATTGTCGCCCTTTTTGTCCTCCTTTGATGATAGTAGGTTGTATAAGAAGGAATTCCTGAGGAGTCAGGGGAAGTATGAGTCTGTAGAGGGATATGTTGTTCCTGCTCAAAGGATGAGATAAGAAAATATTTTTTTGGACTCAGCAGTTGTTATTTGAAGCTAAAGAAGACAAATTAGTATTGTAGTGTAATAGACAGAAATATGCAACATCAGAGGTGGAGGGATACCACAACAATGTTTTATAGACAGTTTGAAAGATAGAGATATGACACTGGTTTATGAGTACAGTATATATTCATATAATAGGGATCTTTTTATGCGACAGATTATGCATTTCTTTTTGGGGCCATACTAGCATGGAAAAAGATATGCAGAATGAGATGTGAAATGCTTACATTCATAAAGAGCAGGTAATTATAGCCTTAAGTCTGTGTATAATGATGGAGTTTTGGCAGTGAATGGTTAGGGATATGGATTTTACCATATGTTTAATGATAGCCAGTTAACAGACTTTGCAGTTGCCTTCAACGAATGATGATTGTATGGGAAGGAGAACTTGCCTATGGGTTCCTACAGAAATGATAAAATAAAATGAACAGGGTAGGACCTTCAAGGCTCTTAAATCCAGTTTATTCCAACAGTAAAACAGATGGATAACTGCTTTCATGTGGGATAACTGTGCTTCATCAGATCTCAATACAAAATAAAGCACTCTGTTTAAATTGTATCACAAATCATTACTAAAACCAATTAATACAGGCTACAACTCATAAACACCTCATTAAACAATTACTATGTAGCTAATAGTTGTGCAAACACTTATTTAAAGGACTGTGCCTCTAATACAGGTCTAATACTCACATAACTGTTAAGACCTGGATGTGTATGTGCTCGTAGCCTAAATATCCATTTAAGTTCAACAGATTCCAAATAAATGTTCCCATTACTCCCTCTTGGATTCTCATGCACCAGCTGTAATGCCCTAAAACTAAAGCTATGTGTATTAAACTCAATAGGTTTAGCCAGAGCATTTTGTATATTGAAATTCCTGATGTCATAAAGGTGATTATAAATCCTATCCCTCAGCCTTCTGGAGGTTTTGCCAGCATAAAAACATTCACAACAATTACAGTTGGCTAAATACACTAGATTGCTGGTATCACAAGTGGCATAAAACCCGGGGGAAAATTTTAAATTCAAAGTGGGATGACTATCGAACAGAGTCACAGCTATAACTTTACATGTTACATCGCTTACAAGGAAAAGTGCCAGATCTCAAGCTCTTGTCCTGCTTGATACATCGAGTCTTATCTTTACACAGCAACTGTTTGAGATTCAAGTTATTGCTATATATAAAACTCCCACCGATGTTGGCTGTGGCTGGATCTATACTTAAAACATGCCAGTTGCATTTAATAATGTCTGACATAACTTCATTGTCATTGGCATATTTGGTCATAAAACTAACTTTCCTGTCTTTATGTTCTTTGATGTTCCTAGGTTGATTTGATGAATCTAAAAAATTCCTAGACCCTGCCTCTACTGGCCTCAGATCATTAAAGACTATTTTTCATCCTATTCAACACTATTTTGTTATATCCCCTATCTACAAACAACTGCTCTAGGGTATCAGTTTCAGCATTCAAATCTGTTTGCTTTTTACAGATCCTCCTCATCCTATGATACTGTCGGTTCACTATATTCGGGAACATAAACCCAGGATGCATGCTGCTAAAAATCTAATAAATTATTTCTCCAGCAAGGCTTACAAAATAAGCCGGTCATAATGGTCCCAGATACATCCCTATATACAGTGACATTCTAAGAAATTGACTTTATGCACAGATGGTGTCATGGCAAACTTTTCAAAAAATCAGTCGTGGATTCTAAGTAAGTTATAAAGTCATACAAACAGGAAAGCTCACCATCACATAACAAAAAAATATTATCCACAAACCATCTATATAGCTTCATGTGTGAACATTGGGTGCTATTAAATAAATACATGTTCTCCCACTAGTGTACAACTAAATTTGCATAAGAATTCGCACATGGGGTGCCCATAGCGACACCCCACTGCTGCAAATACATTTTGTGAAATATAAACACATTGTTAGAGAGAACCATGTCCAGTAATGTACAAATTAATATCACTTCATTGTTTTCCATCAGATGCATAATATTCAAAACCTCTCTAATAGCATCCAAGCCATATTCATTTGGTATGGAGGTAAATAGACTTTTTACGTCTAATGTAACCATTATACATTCTTGGGAGGTGAGTTCCTTTGTATACGTGTGTAAATCATTCAAAATCATCAGTATTTGCTTAGCTATAGGTCCCAGTTTCTGCTCTATATAAATGGACATGGTTTCAGTCACCCACCCACCACCCGCAACTATAGGTCTCATAGGAGGTGAGTATGTAGACTTGTGTACTTTTGGTAGTCCGTTGATGCATGGGACAAGTGGATGTTCTATCTGTAAATAAGAATGCAAATCAATGTCTATCTGCCTACACATCAAAAGGTCATACAATGTATCAGAAACCTGTCTGAAAATGTCTCTAAATCGTAAACCATCAATCAGAACATAGGTATCAACATCTTCCAACAACTCGTACATTGCTCTGTCATAATCATTCTTATTCCTTATTACGATGCCCCCACCCTTATCTGCAGGTCTGATAACTAAAACCATGTTGTTTTGCAAAGACCGCAAAGCCTCTCTCTCACTCGTATTTAAATAAAGTAAGAGCAGTTGTTTTTGTTGTACAATTTATCATAAATATCCCTTTCACATGTTTTTATAAAACAGTCTATATGAGCCGGCAGTACAGGAGTATACAAGCTCTTACACTTAAGGGAATGTTCAGTAAGTTGACTATAATCTTTATCATACAGCAGCTTCAAGCTGACATTACGTCCAAACATCCTCAAGTTAGTTAACAAATCACTCACATTTGTACCTGTTGAGGGAATAAAGGATAACCCTTTATTCAAGAGAGAAGTCTCAGCTATAGTCAATTCATGATCAGACAAGTTGAAAATTAACTCATTTATTTCCTTGTCCTTCGGTTCACATTGTTGTTCTCTACTGAATGTTTCCTCTTCATGCTGGATCTCGTCTGAGACAAGGTGCATCATTTCACCGGTAATGGTAAAAAACGTTCCATGTTGAAAGGGGTTAGCAATTTTGGTCTGGTTCCAGATGCAGTACTTTTAGTGCTTGCTGGAGGGGTCAGACCTGGCAGTAAGGTAAGTGGAGGTTCCAACAGTTGTGAAGGAGTCCCATTTGAAACTGCTGCAGAATCTCTCATAGCATTAACTGAAGATGCAATAGACATGGACTCAAAAGAGTTATGTGGCATATCAGTATTTAAAGTGACAGGGGGAGTTTCTATTGTTTGAGTCAATGGAACACTAGCTGCATTGTTTCTCGGCCACATAAAACATTGCCGAGACTAAAGTCTTTAAAGTCCCATTGCAACTTAATTCTATGATTTATATATGCCTGTTAATATAATAAACCACAGTGAGATGGGTATGGATCGGGCTACTTGCTGTCTTGTGGGAATGGCTTAGAAATATAAAATTAAACTGTTTTCTGGAGTGAAATTGCTATGGCACGATGACCAAAACAGTGGGTATCACTGAGATCAATCTGAGAATTTACCCACCTGACTAATCCTAGAGCTGTCAGTCTTGGCGTAATGGCCTAATGATGCTGCTGGGTCAAGGACCAACCAGTCCGTTAGTTGTTGTTTCAATATTACAGTATCAGTAAAGGTTGCAATTCTGTATTAAATATTCTGATATGAAGATATTACTTTTGCAAGAACAATAGTCATATCCTTGTTTTATTTGGCCCCTTTTCAATGGTAGACTGTCTGCTCTGCATACATTGGCAGTGATAATACTTGTGAGATTAATTGAGTTCACTCTTTTGTTAATTTTATGTATATATATATATATATATATATATTATATATATATATATATATATTGTAATACTGTAGTATTTTTTTACCAGTTTCATCATTAAAGGCATGCATTTCTATTTGTATAGAATTTATAGTAGTGCTGCTTTTGTTGACTGTGTACATAGAAGATTCTTTAAGGGGACCATAAGGTATGGCTGACAATCATGCACAGTTGTCAACAGTGTAGCCCATGTCAGAAGTCAGAGAAGAACCAGGGGGTTATGGAAGTGTTAAAAAGTGATATCTCCTTCAGAAGGGGAGACAGGAGATCCATATCAGTGACTCTGCATAAGGCATATTTATTCAAGAACTGTTTGACATAGGAGACTCTAAAACCATTTGCCTAGAAGAAACCTAGAGTCAGCCTAGGTCCTAAGGACCTAAACCTCATCTGCAATATAAACAAGACCTATTGGAAGGACAGTTATTTGTCTCAAAGATTACATGCTCTCTGGAACAGGCTTCCCATTCATATGAAGCAGAGCTTGTCTCAAACCCAGTCTCAGAGTAATGGTCAAATGCTATTAAAATATAGCAAGCAGCAGATGGGAAATTGCAAATTTAACTCTGGGCTGGCACCTATGTCCCTAATGGACAGGGGTAGTCTGAGAATGCTTGATATATACAAGTCTATATTGTAACCATAAAATTCCTTGGGGTATTGGCATATGTCAACAATATTTCAGTAAATGTGGGATAAGCTTGGTTAGGCTTAAAATGCCTCTTGAGCTGATAGTCCAGTAACCACTTTTGAACCAGAGACATTCTGTTTTTTACTTGCATTCATCACCTGAGTTTCTTACAAGGCACTGCACTTTATTTTTGGTATAAACAACATATGTTAATTTTTAGTTTGGCAAAACCAGCGTTTTGTGTATGTTCTAGGAATAAAGCTGGTTCTATAAAAACATTCTTATGTTAACTGAATTAATTTTCCATATTAGTAGATGCAGAGGGCAAAACATCAGCTTATTGTTTTTTTCTATTTTGCATAAACTGTCACTGCCAGGTAAACAGAAATCCAGTGTTGTCTATTTTTGTCTGATTCATCGTGTGGAATATTAGATGCAGTTGAATACGACCTCAGAGCCTTATAGCAGAGTGCTGGATCTGAGAGGTCTGACTCTTGCCCTATCCAAAATTCCTTCCTCCTAGCTGATTTACCTCAGATCTTGTTTGCCACCTGTTAGAACAAAAGTGTTTTCGATAGCTCCAATTTAGTTATGTTAAGTTATTGTTGTGTCTTTCGGCTTTTCCCGGTTAGGGGTCACCACAGTGATGTCTATTTTTGATTCAAGTCTTTACTCCTCCCTTAGGATAATGTTTTTTTTCTTATAGGTTCATGGGTTCATTTGATGATACTAGGCAACTGGCCCGGAGGCCCTTATAAGCCTAGCCAAGAATTTTGCTCATGTTCTCTCAAAGTCAGCACCTGTTTCCTGTGTCTATCAGGGATACAGGTGGGATCCCAGGGGTGTATTTTCTGTTTCCCATCAAGTCATCCAGGTTCCTCTTAAAAGAGGGATGGAGAGGGAGTCTATTCCACAGATGGCGGAGTCTTTGGGACACAAATCTATCCCGCCAACACGTTCTATTAATGTCACAGGCCAGGTTAAGGCCTTGCATGTGGGTTGTGTGAGTGGGGTTTGTCTTATGGATATGCACCAACTTAATCAAGGCTGGGTCTGAAATGGCCAGACACAGATCACTTCTGAGCAGTCTGTATGAGACTGAGTAGAGGGACAGGGCTTTTAGCCTATCTTTATAGGACAGTTGTTTGAGACCCTGGATTTTCCTGGTCAGGAACTTCTGTGATCTCTTAAACTGCTGCATGTGCTTGGCAAGGTACATGCCAAAAGGGGCATTGTACTCGATAATGGGTCTGATAAGGGAGGAGTACAGGGATGTTATAACCTCCTTGTTCCTGGATGAAATACCCTTGTTTATGAGGTGGGCCATGTAGAAAGCCTTTTGTACAATGGTGGCAATGTGTTGGTCAAATGTCAAGTTGCTATCAACCTGGGTTCCCATGTCCCTCATGACTGATTGCATGCTTATTACATTGTTATTGATGTGCTAATTTAGTGGGGATGACATTTTACCCAAAGGGGATAATGATGCATTTCTTGGCATTCAGTTTGAGGTCATGCTTCTGGCACCAGTCATTAGTTTGGGTAAGGCCCTCTTGGAGGATGTTCACATCACTAGGGGAATTTAAGACAGCGTCCAGCTTGCAGTCATCTGCAAACTTGGTCAGCCACAGACTACTGGTTTTGGCTTGCACATCAGAAAAGTATATCCCGAACAGTAGAGGCCCCAAGAACAATCCTTGGGGTACACTGCTCATTACGGGTCTACTACTAGAGGTGGCTTACCCTACTTTGACTGAGTGGGTTCTATCACTGAGCCAGTTAGCTACCCATCTGGTAACATATGGGTTGATGCCTAGCTGAAAGAGTTTATCTATTATGCCTGAGTGGGGAATAGTGTCAAAGGCTTTGGCTAGGTCAAGGTAGGCAGTGTGAACCATCATCCCTTCGTCCATGGCTTTGGTGACTGTTTCAAAGAAGTCAACCAAGTTTAACAGGCATGATCTCCCTTTGACAAAACCAAACTGTGTGGGGTCAAGTGTTTGGCGGTTGCCAATGTCCTTGTTTATATGGTCTATGATAATGCATTCCATGGCCCTGCAGATCAGGCTAGTTAGGTTGATGGGCCTATAATTGCCTGGGTCAGTCGATACTCCATCTTTGTGTAGAGGGATGACAGTGACTGTCCTTCATTCCTCTGGGTTGAAGCTGGTGCTCAGGCTTTGGTTGAATAGGGTGCCTAATGGAGCTGAGAGTTCATGCCTGAGTTCATGTAGGATACAGCCAGGGATGTTTTTGGGTCCCATGCAGTGGCGGCTGGTGACTTCAAATTAAAGAGGGGCTGCAAGAGATAGCTGAATGGGTGGCGCCAATGGGAAGGGGTGTGACCACTTGGGTTTCAGGCCAGTTATTTTACATTAAGAAGGTTCATGGTCTGCACTCTTGTGGGAGGAGAGGCTGGACTCTGCCCTTCTGAGCTGGGAATTTCTGGTTAAAGGCTTATAGTGCCTGCATATTTGAACTGTTTCTTACTGAAATTGGTACACCTTGTTTGCTGTAGCATAGACTTGATCCAGGCCTGCTGAATCTAGCTTTGTTTGTATGCTTGTTGTTTGTTTGCTTATTTCCCTGAAATGCTAATTTCACCTAAAAACACGGCTTTTCAGCACTTCTGTGGATCCCTAGTGATATCTGCATTGCTTACTGTACTTATTTCCTTGTTTCACTTGAAAGAAAGTTACTGTTTGTTGTTTTTGCATTTAAGTTACCTGTAACGCATTGCATTTAAGTTACCTGGCACTTGCTCACTAAGTCAGCACTAAAAAATTAGAAGCACTACACCCTCACAAACTCCCCTTGAGTACCTTGTTCCCCATCAGCCCTTTTTTTCAATTATAAAGGAATTCCCAATACTATTCTAGCATGTCCAAAGGTCAGTTGTCAATCTCCTGTCTGGTCCAGCTGGTCAATCTGGGAATCTTGAGGCAATGTTACAACTGCCTCATGTACACAGACAACCCTCTCCTCCTCCCAACAAATTCCAACACATGTGAGAGATGCAACCATATAGCCAAACTGGAGGCTAAGCTCTCTCAACTCAGTACTGGCGTAACCAGTCAGGAGGAGAAGGAAACCACACTCACTACAATTCCAGTCTCACATAGACCTACCACAACAGCAAACCAAACACATAAACACACAAAAACATACTCGGAGGCTCTAAATAAAAATCTGCCTAAGCAGCAGAGACCTCTAAAGCAGACACCCAAGCAACCGCTACCCCAAAACAAAACACGTGCAACACATAGCTCACAAAGACAGTGTGCCAAACAGTCACAGCCCTTAAGGCTAAACAACACACCCGATACACTTGTAATAGGTGACTCTATTGTCAGGCACACTGACGTCCTGCTCCCCAGGCTGAACAAGGAGAAGGTCATGGTGAGCTGCCTGTCGGACGCTAGGATCTGCCACATAACACAAGCACTCAGGTCACTCCAAGGCAAGTACAAATATGACTCAGTCATTGTCCATGCTGGTGTGAATGACCTGAGACGTACCTCCCTGGACTACATGAAAAGAGACATAGAGGAGCTTTCTGAGCATGTAGCCCAGGGCGGTATGACCCTGACCTTGAGTAGCATCTTACCCTCACCAAGAATGATGCCACAATATGAAGACAAGATGATCAATTTCAACAACTGGCTTAAGTATTGGTGTCATTCAAAGGGGAGCCTGGGATGACATGCTCGACAAGCCACGATGCTTCGCTAGGGACGGCTTAAACCTGTCACCCCTGGGCTTTCAGATATTGGCAAAGGTTCTTGTTACCCCCCATAGTGCCTTTTTTAGGCAAGGCTCAAAAGACAACCCCACCTCCACAGGTATCACAAGGGATAAGAAACTAAGAGTAATGCTACTCAATGCCAGAAGTCTAAACCTGAAGATGCATGCACTCAAAACTCTCCTTAGCATGGAGAACATCGATATCTGTGCAGTAACAGAAACCTGGTTCAAGGCTCCCGAGAGCACTCCAGCACTACCAGGTTATACCTCATACCATGCTTTTCGGCCCCAAAACTTGGACCGAACCACAAAAGGAGGGGGAGTATCAATATTCGTCAAAGATACTCACACCTCCAGGTTGGTGGCACAGCACGAAGCATCAGAGACTATCCATGTGCAACTAACAGTGGGTAAAACTGCCTTCCAGTTTATAGCCTGCTACAGACCACCCTCCCAAACCCAGGAACCCCACTCGGCCTTCCTGAGAACACTGGAAAATATGAAGGTCTCTCCAAACACCATTATATTGGGCGGCTTCAACTACCCAAACATAGACTGGGAGCATTACTCTAGCTCCAACACCCTAGCCCAAAGGTTCCTAGAATTTATAAACTCAAATGCTATGGAACAACTTGTTACCACTCCCACAAAAGGGGAAAACATACTGGACCTGATCATCACCAACATGGGGGGGACTATGCTCCAGACCAGAAGTGTATCCCTCACTGGTAAGATCAGACCATAAACTAATCTCACTGGATATTCACATCCCGACCCCAGCCCCTGCCCAGAAAACCACAGTGAAAAACTTCTCTAAAGCAAATTTCACACTCCTCAAAACCGAGGTGGAATCCTTCAAAGCCCCCGAGCCTGTGGAAAATACGGCCCAGACTGCAGAATCCTTTATAAACGCATTCTATGTACTCCTTCAGGAATGCATGGATCTTGCAATCCCAAATAAAACCAAGACCCAATCCTCCAAAGGCAGAGAAGGAGGAAGCTACTACATGATAGAGCAAAATCCCAAAAAGGGAAGGCATCTCTGATCAGTATTAGCAAAAAACTACGGGCACTCATAAAATCGTCTAAGGCCAGCTTTGAGAGAAAAATTGCACAGGACACTAAGGATAATCACAAGGCTTTCTTTAGTTATGTTAGGAACCTGGGTGGGAATTCCCAGATATGCTCAGAAATAGTCCAAAATGACAAAAAATACACTAAACCCACAGACATTGCCAACATCCTAGCTGCCAGGTTCAGCGCAAACTCCCCCCCCCCACCCCCACCAAAAGGGCAAATATCTATCCCAGCAGAGTGCTGCCCCCCTGACATCTCAGATGCTCAGGTAAGAGCCGCCCTCTCCAAAGCAAAAAACACAGCATGAATGGGACCAGATGGTGTCCTGAGCTGCGTCCTACATGAACTCCAAGAAGAGCTAAACCCAAACATAAAACTACTGTTCAATCTCAGCCTTACTACAGGATATGTACCCAAAGAGTGGCGTACAGCAACAGTGGTCCCTCTCCACAAAGGTGGTGCCTCAACGGATCCTGGAAACTATTGCCCCATAAGCCTGACTAGCTTGGTCTGCAAAGCTATGGAAAGGATCATCATGGACCTCATAAATAAAGATATTGGGGACCTACAGACACTGGATCCTACCCAGTTCGGCTTTGTTAAGGGCAGATCCTGCCTCTTAAACCTGGTTGATTTCTTTGAAACAGTCACCAAGGCCATTGATGAGGGGAAGGTGGTCCACACAGCCTACCTGGACCTCGCAAAAGCCTTCGATACAATACCCCACTTGGGCATTATAGATAAGCTCACCAGCTTAAATATAAACCCCTATGTCACTAGATGGGTTGCAAACTGGCTCAAGGACAGAACCCACATGGTTAGAATTGCTGAAGCCATGTCAGACTCCAAACCAGTTACAAGTGGCGTCCCACAAGGCTCAGTCCTGGGACCTCTCTTGTTCGGTATATAATTCTCGGAGGTACAGGCCAACACGGAAGGACTGTGGCTGACCAAATTCGCAGATGACTGCAAACTGGGTGCCATAATCGACTCTCCAGCTGACACAAGCATCCTCTAAAAGGGCCTCATAGAAACAGACAACTGGTGCCAGAGTCATGGCCTCAAGCTAAACGCCAAAAAGTGTATAGTCATCCCCTTTGGCAAAAAAAAAGGGCCCACAAATTACCACATAGGTGGTAATCCATTAAGTACAGAAGACGTAATTAGGGACCTGGGGACCCAAGTTGATAGCAATCTCTCATTTGACAACCACGTGGCCAAAGTGGTTAGAAGAACATTTTATATAGCCCACCTAATCATGAAGGGATTCACATCTAGATCAGGGGAGGTCATTGTGCCTCTTTACACATCCCTCATCAGGCCCATAATTGAGTTCAATGCCCCTTTTGGGATGTACCTTACCAGACACCTGCAGCAACTGGAAAGACCCCAAAAGTACCTCACCAAGAGGATCAAAGGGCTCAAACAGATGCCATATGCTGCCCGGTGAAAGAAACTCCAGCTCTACTCAGTGACATACCACCTGCTTAGAGGTGATCTGTGCCTGACGTATAAAGCCATGTCCAACTCGGAATTAATGGACATGCTGCACCTCAGAAAATCCAAATCCCATCAAGCTACGTGCTCGAGAGACTTGAACCTCAGCACTGAAATAAATAGGACATGCTGGAGGGATAAATTCATAACCCAGAGGCTCCCTTCACTCTGGAATAAAATCCCAGTCCAGGTTAGGCAGAGTCCCTCATTGACTCTCTTCAAGAGGAATCTTGATGAGGGGATGGGAGATCGTAGGTTTACCCCAGGTATCACTTCTGTGTCACTGTTAGACAGAGGCACAGTATACTAACCTCGAAAAAGGGCATAGCAAAATTAATTTAAAATGGGTGGCGAAAGCCAAGCACACTCTGGCTAGGCTTATAAATGCCCTAGGGCAGATAGCCTAGTATGAACCTATGAACCTATGAAAGGGGTGGAGCTATGCTCAAAACCACAACAACTGGAACTTTAATTAAATACGCTGCCCTGGGTGCCAAACTGTCATTACGAGATTCCAGTCAAGACAAAATGAAGTGTAGAAGAAAAAAATATTTCAATGCATTGGCTAGATGACAACTTACTTAATATCTAGATGGAAACACAAAGGTTGTGAGGCATGAAAAATAACTTTTTAAATACATTACTGGAATGCCAGTCAAAATCAAGTATAAAAAAAAAACAAGCAGAACTCAGCTCAAACCACTTCTCCTTGCACTGCAGTTCTAATTATAATTTATATTCAGCTTTATAAAATTACCAAGTAACATGCTGAAAGTAGCAATCTCTGTGATACCACCACTTGTAAAAATCTTTCTTATCCAAAAAAGACCTGCTGCCTGAAAACAACTATCTACTTGTTTCATGGTGAACATATGATCAAAGTAAAAAAATGAACAGCGAACAAGAAACAAGCTCAAGATAAATTGCTTAAAGGATTACTGCACAAGTTATGGACCACACATGATAGATTGGCATTCTGTTTAGTTTACAGGTGAAGCCTGCAAAGAACTGCATGTCTCCAACAAGTGTAATGAGCTTCTGAAAATACTGTAATCCTGTCCTTTATTACAAATACTGTCCTATGCATTTCAATACCTAAGGCTTATACGTTATCTAGTTATGTAAATATTCTCTGCATGGCAACAATGAAAAGGCTTTCAATGTTGGTAATTCTTTAACAGTAGCTTATTAAAGTTTACTTGCATCTTACAATCTCCGACAAGCTTACCTTATGGTCATTAAAGCATTGCTACTTTAATACAGAGCAACAGGGCACTGCAGCAGCATGCATTTTCTGAATAATAAGAAGCATAAATCAACAGTATAAAAACATGACAGAAAACCAGAACATTCTGCAAAATCAAGGACAGATGAAAATCCACGGTCATACTTGTGGTCTACCTTGGATGGGGGAATACTCTGCACACTTACACTGCATAACTACTCCTTGCCTTGCATGGACACATCCAGAGCCACTACAGTGGGGTGTGGAGTGCAACAAGTAGGTTAAAGTTTGAAATGTCTCTGGCTGATGGTGATGGCTCTGACACTCATACCTCTCAACGTCAGAGCAAGAAATCTGGACAAAGCTATACATAGTAGGACACAGGTCCAAAAATAAAGACAATTTTTAAATATTGCTCTTATAAACATAGAAAGATAATAGAATAGTAGTAGGTCTTGCATTAGTATGAATTTTTGAAGGTTATGAAATATGAAACTCAAATGTCTGCCATTATTTTATAACTTCAATCTTTAATGATTTGCTACTCATTTTCCAGAAAACCACAATTTTATGAAAAACAGACCAAATATGTTATGCAAAAATATAAAATTGCCACACAATACAGCTGGGAACCTGTCAAAGAAGGGACACCTTTTTAAAATTAGTACTGTTAACTTGAGCAGCTGATAAAATAAGAACATCTACATGCATTTCTGAAATAAAAGTAATCTATAACTCTGATCATTACAGTTATTTATAAGTGTAAACCCTCCACGTTTTCTTCCAAAATTGCCATTTTGCAGAGGGATTATTAGGGGAGAGCAACATTTTGAGCCAAAATTGGAGACAATTGGGAGGTTTGGATATGCCTAATTCTATAAAGCGATTTATTTGCACGTACCCCTCAACCTCTTAATGCAGGAAATCTGGATAAGGCCAAATATATTGGGGTAACATACAAACAGTACTAAAAAGACAGTTGATAGAGTAACAGGTCTTGCTTTAGCATGCATTTTTCTGAAGGTTATGATGTCTGAATCTCAATGTCTGTCATTATTTAATGACTTATTCCTAAATGATGTGGCAGAAAACCACAAATTTTATGAGGAACAAACCAAAAATAAGAGGCAAAAATCTATTCATTCTGCAAAACTTTGGACAGTTAAGAGGTATAGTTCAGCCGGGGCTGTCTGTGTTTGCTGCCACCCCCTCACAAAATCATGGTCGAATGGACCATCCCTCCCCGCAGCCATTACAATGTCCCATTCCTTGGTTATTTTGCCCCATTTGCCATAAACACTGTAATGTACATACTGCTTTACTTCTGCGATGATATGGATTTCATTTGAAAGTTTTATTTTATATTTTACAGCATAAACCCCAATAGATATCTACTAAACAAAGCAATGCAGTCTCATAATGAAAATAGACTTAGCATTAAAACTTCTCTGCCCTTGAAACTCACATTCATTGAAACCCACATTCAAAGAAAATACATTTTGTCAGTGGCAGATAAAGATTAATTCTGGCTGTTTTCAAATCATAGGCCCCTTGAACACGAAACATACACATGCTCTTTGATACACCTTCCTGACTGTATTAAATTATATTCCCTGTACAATACAGTATAGTTGTTAGAGGGCATTTTAAATTTATTGTTTTGAACATTTGTCCAGTAAACAATGAAACAAAATGCATGCTCCAGTAATGATAAAACTGCCCAATTCAGAACATTTCCATTATAAAAGTCTACTCAAACTTCTGCAGTCCACCAGTATCAGTAAATATGCACGATCTCTGAAGAAGTAAAAGTCATCTAAATAATTCCACATTAAAGAAATCTGTTAACTAATGAAGAGGTTACTGCTAACAAACAACTTTATATGTCATTGTTTCATCTACAAATAAAGTGCCTGTTGCCCTTGAGAAATAAATTGCCTATGTTGCATTAAAAAATGACAATGCTAGTAATATCGCAATAGGGAATGGATGGCAAACTGATAACAGGTTTATAGTTACTAGGTATCTTTGCCAAAGAGGACTACAGCATCCATCCCCATTACAACAGAATACAGTATCAGCAATGGATCTACCTACTGTGGGTACAATGCAAGTACACTACCTGTTGTGCTATTTACAATATAAGCAGACTTGGCATAAGCAGCACTAAACTTTTGTTCACCTGCAGCTCTCAACTCCTTGTAAAATCTACTCTATACTCAGCTGTATCTCTGAACTTTGCAGCACAAGAAATCTGGAAAAAGCCAAAATTGATTTGGGGGGGGGGACAAAAGCCCAAAAACCAGGGACACATTTTAAACATTGTATAATGTTAGAAAGTTGCTAGAATAAATGCTGTGTTACCACCATACATTTCACTGCCAAGTATTGAACCAAGGACCCTCTGCATTCCAGCCAGAGCAACATACCACTATGCCAAATCATCTATTTTTATGAAAGGAAGGAAGACTGAAACTTAAATGGCTACCATTTAGTGAATTCAGTTCTCACGATAGCTGTCAACATCTTAGCACAAAACGCCCGAACAAAGCCAATAATGGGGTAATACAGCCTCCAAATATATTCACTGAGTTCCGTTATCACCACAGCTCTCAACCTTGGCACAAAAAACCTGGACAAAGCCAATAATGGGGGAATACAGTCCAAAAAATAGGGACAGATACCCACTGAGGACACCAGAGCAAACCCACACAAACACAGGGAGGACATGCGGACTCCATACAGAAGGCACCCCAGCCAAGAATCAAACCAGACAATCCATAGCTGTCTGGCAACACTGCTACCACTGCACCACTGGCTGTGTTAAGTAAAGTAACAAAAATACAGAAACCACAGATTTTATGAAGAACAGAACAAATATGAGGCAAAAATCTGCAAGCATTTTAAAAATACTGGTGGGTAGGGAATTCAGGCTCTTGTCACTTGGCCCCAAGGTACAGGGTTCAAGCCTTACTCTCTACCCACCACCATGAAGCAACTAGGGCATTACACACACATGTATTCACAGAAACAGAGGTCATTTCTCAGAGAGAGCAGTCAACAGGAGGTAAAAAGTCCACAAAACTGCAATTTTTCCACACATCAGCTGTAAAACACATAAACAGCCTGTATCTCACCAAATAAATGAATGCTTAATCATATAAGCATACAAAAAGGCAGATAATATATCTACAAAAATATTGCAACTAGTCTTAAAGAATCAGCACCATGTTGATCCCTGCTTCATCATTTCACCATCGGTTTGAGGCAATCCTGAAGCCCTCTGTTAATCTACACTGTACCTCTGTAACTGGCAATGTGTCAAGATAATTTCCAAGATGTATATCTCTAGAGCATGCTTTCTATCAGGCTAATCTCTATTCCTCTTTAAATATACCTGAATTTAATATAATACTTCAGATGTGGCTTCTCTAGTGCTTTGTAAAATGTTGTCCACATCTCTAGATTTCTGTATATTATATGTACCCTAACATTTTATCTGGTCTTTACCACTACCTTTTCAAACTACATTGCATGGTTCATCTAAGAAGTGATTAATGCCCCCACCACTTCTTTTTCTTTTTGCAGTTGAAATTCATAAAGGTTACCACAAAAAGTATACGATATGCACACTTTGTATAACCTTTCTGGGTGAATATACAGCAGAAGCACTGTGGTAGGATTGTTCTATAGTGTACACTTTGTGGTAAGCTTTCATGAATCTCTTCCACAGTTTTCCTTAGCAGCCTATATCCTGCCTTAACATATAACCTTGCACTTTGGATTACATTTAAGCTGTCACATTTCTGCCCACCTTACAGACTACAGAAGGTCTCACTGGAAACTGTCCCTTCCATCTTTTACCACCTCTTCAATATCAGTATTATCAGCAAGCAGATAAATTCTGATCTCCAACTCCATTGTTATGTTGTTGTATCTTTCGGCTTTTCCCGGTTAGGGGTCGCCACAGTGATATTTGACGTATTTATATCATAAGGAGAGCCAGTCCCAGCGATGACCTCTTTACCTTTTCACTGCTTATTATATGAGTTTGTGTGTTTGTGTGTGTGTGCATGCATGTGACAGAGAGAGTGTGTGTGTGTAGTTTGTAACATTCAGGTTTAAAATATTAAGAAATAGTGGGATGACACAAAGTGGTCTGTATGTGCATGTTTATACGTATGTAAACACTGAACACAATATCCCAATTCAAAACCAGACAAAGTGAAGTAATGCAACGTGAACAGTAAAACTAGTCTTAACTGACATCCTGTTTCCAGTAAACATCATTTTAAACGTTCTAACAACTTCCTTGCCCATTTACCATAAATAACACACAGTCTCTTTGAAAACCTGCTTTGGTATGCACAGTTGCACGCACGCGTGTGCGCACACACACACACACACACACACACACACACACACACACACCGAAGCCTTCAGCTACCTGTTTCATGAACATGTACGAAACCCATCCAGCCAGCGACCATTTGTCCAGCAGTGTACTCCACTCCCGAAGCCCGCGCAGCAAAATCCCCATGAGAGCTTTTCAGTTCACCTCTCATTGGCCCTGCCTGCAGGGGAAGCAGTCCGGAGCTCCTCTGTTCTGTGTGGTCATCACGGCACAAATTCCTGGGTATCCCACAGCACAGATTGCTGGGTACCTTTTTGTCTGCATCTGGACTGCTGATAAAGACAGTCTGAGATCGCCAATGTGTCCGCACATGCACAAAGGAGTCGGGACTCGATTTTTTTGTTTCACAGATTTTTTTTTCTTTTGTTTTTTGTAGGTGGGAGGGCTGCAGTCTGGCAGTCCGATAGCACGAGTCGCCCCTGGTCCCATGGAATATGTATTTTTTGCCTTTGAGAGGCATTAAGGACCTGCTGCCTGGTGATGAGGGGAGGGGGGCAGGTACTGGGGATGTCCTGGTTTACTGATGGGGGGTACAGGGAGGTGAAGTTTTCACTGAACCTGTCTCCCAGCAGGTTGACTATATCTATGGCATTTGTGTATGTGGTGTTATTGACCACTAGTTCAGAGCAGATTTGGGTGTTGGCTTTGAGATTGTGGACACATGTAAAGACGGCCTTGTGATTGTCCTTGGTGGATGTGGTCAATTTGGACTCGGTTAACCTTATAGGATTTCACCAGTGACTTTATTTGCTTGTGCAGACAAAGGAGAGAGTGCTTCCAACTTGGCACCTGCTACTTCCTGGCTCTGGACAGCAATTTTTTTTCCTTTTATTATAGAGTTTGTTTATTGCTGCTGTCCACCAGACAGGTTTGCTGTTCCTTGAGGAAGATGATTTGGTCCTGTCAGGTATTGCTGAGTCCATACAGCTATGTAGGTGCTTATATATTTTTTTGATATAGGCTTGGGCATTACTGCTAGTTTCAACTGAAGGGACAGTGGCTGTGATGCTGCTTATATCTGTTCTGAGGAGATTTTAGTCAGCTTTGGAAAAGTTTTTTCATTTGACCCTGACAAGGGGGGGGGTGTCAGGGGGAGATGGTGACTTCAAAAGTGATCACTTTATGGTTGGATCTTACCCAGGAGGATGACACTGTAGGAGTGCTACAGTGGTTACTCATGTTGGTTAGGGCCAGCTCCAGGATATTTTCACCTCTTGTGGGAGTGTCAACCAGCTGATCCAATGCATTGGCATTGATGAAGTCGAGGAATCTCTGGGCATTCATGTTTGGGCTAGAATACATCTTCCATTCTATGGTTGGGTAGTTCAAGTCACCCAGGATCATGGTAGAGGGTTGAATCTTGATGGTTTCAAGTAAGTCCAGATAGGTGGAGTGGGCATCCTGAGTCATGGTTGGGGGTCTGTAGCTAGCTGTGATTTGTATATGTGTTTTGTCAACAGTTAACTGCACTTGGAGTGTCTCCTGTGCATCATACCATTTGACCAGCCTGGAGGTGTGTATGTCTTTGATAAATATTGAAACTCCACCTCCTTTGGATTTGTAGCCCTCCATTTGGGGTCTGAAAGTATGGTAGGATGAGTAACCTATTAAGGTTGGGGTGCTTTCCACAGCTTTGAACCAGGTTTCAGTGACTGCACAAATGTCAGCATCCTCCAGGGCAAGAAATGCTTGCAATGAGTGCAGTTTCATGTAAAGACTCCTAGCGTTTAGCAGCATGACCTTTACATTTCATTTATAAGAATTGTTCATGTTGGTAATTTTGTGTTCATGACTTTGCCTAAAAAAGGCACTATGGCAGAGGCAAGAGCCTTTGCCAGAAGCCTAAAGCCCAGGGGAGACAGGTGAATGCCATCTCTGGTGAAAAGTTAGTAGAGTTAGGTTGTTTGGCATTTTAGATAACTCCTTTTGATTTTTTTTTTCCTAGTGTACTGTGTTAGATCTTATAGACATTTTTTGCCTAATTGTTCTATAGAATTCAAAGTAAGTTTCTTATTATAAATTTTGTGAATGTGATAAGTTTGTTCTAATGTCTGAAAAGTCCACTGGTTTCAAAAAGTGTTCAGTCTGTGGATGCAAGAATCCCCTCCCAAGACCCCCCTTTCCCTCTGTGTTTATTGCTTAGGTCCTTCCCACTTGCAGGATAGTTGCAGTATCTGTGCTGCTTTTATTACCAGAGCACTTCAGGGCAGAAAGTAGACACTTATTCTTAGAGGCTTATTTCCCCCTCTGACAGGATCCAAAATGTCCTTCAAATCTAAGGTACCTTCCACCTCTTTTTCACACAAAAAGAGGGAGAAAGAGAAAGAGAAAGAAATATCCAAAGAAAAATAAATATCTAAAGCGAAACACATTGACCGACAAATTGAGAAGAGACAAGAAGAGAGGGTATTAATTAAACAAAGAAAAAGACTCCATATCCAAGCTTTTTTCTGAGTCTGGCATTTAGGCTGTCTAGGCAGAGCCAACTGCAGCTCAGATCTGAACTCCCTCTCAGAAACCTTCTTTTTCTCCAAGGCCGGTCAACCCCAGACTTTATTCACTGATACTTCAGCAAAAACTGCCATCCAGACCAGCATCTGTAGCTTCTTCTTCAAGATCTGGTCAATCCAGCAGAGGTGTAACTGAGATTGACGTTGACCATATGATGAGAAAATTACTGAGGACACAAATTGAGCTGGGTGTGCACCCAGCCCCATCCCCAAGAAGAGGGCTGGGAGTATGCCCTTTAGCACTGTCCAATCTTATTCCAATGCCATTTCCCTTTCTGGAGCTGATGTTTTTGGGTACAAATCCCTCTGCTGCACGACTGTGGGATCCTATAGCCCTGGAGACTTTAACTTCAAAATCTTCCCTCACCTTCTCAACACCGGTGCTTCCAGGTCAGGAAGAGTCCTAGAGCCAGAGTGTCAGAGTTAGAGCTCTGATGGTAGAATCAACTCCAACGTTTTTGGAGCCATCCCTACCCCTCAGTGCTTCATCTCCTGGCAGCTTGGCTCCAAGGTCCTCCTCAGAGCTGGGCTGTTTTGGAGTGGGATGCCTACTGACTCTGAAGATAGGGGTAGTTTCTCCTTGACTTCATTAACTGAGTCTGCTTTTGAAGCTGTGGAGAGGACTTTGTCTGGTCCAAGGAGACTACTGCATGCACTGAGTTCAGATCCACCCCAACTCCCAATGGATCCTTTGCCTCTTTCCTCTCATTCCAGTCTACAGGGACAGGCAGACCCAAATCAGCTTTGAGGCAGCTCCCCATCTGACTCCAAGGTGTCTCCATCAGAGCACCTGAGACACATCTCCTGGAAAAGGACGTGCAAATGGAAACATATAGAATCAACTCCTGAGTCTATCACTGAAGACATGGACTTAAGTGATGGAAAAAGTTCTGCAACATCCCCCCCCAATGGACATCTCCTTTGGGAATATTCTGGAATTGCTGAAGCAAAGGGGGGGATGGTTTGTGCTCCTTGAAACTCTTCCGTCTGGCCGTTTGATGTCCTGGATGGTCCCACCTCCTAATATCTTGATAGATTTCATTACTCAGAAGGCTTGGAAGAACCTGAAGTGGCAGAGGCTATCCCAAAAAAGCCAAAAATGTTGGTTTCCCCAAAAGATAGGAAGCACTGGTCAAAGGACCCCCTGTAGCCAAAAAGAAAAGTAGCTGAAGAAAGTTCCTCTGTCCATTCCATGAACAGTGAATCAAGGGTATTGGACAGACTATGGAAATGGACATATGCTTCAGTGACTTTTACACTGCCTGCTTTGAACTATCAAGTGCACCTGATATTTTTCCAAAGAGAATTGATACAGGAGCTTTCCAAGTTACTTTACCTACAGACACATACCTCTCAACCATACCAAATTCCTTGGGAAATACAAATTTTAAGGGCAAAATATTGGGGTGGTATGAATTCCCGAGTGGCCCCTTTAATTTCCAAATTTCCCAGGGTTTTTTTTTTTTTAAGTTTTTTTGGACGATTCCTGACGTCATCATGTGCAGGGCGTGAGTGATGATGTCAGCTTCACAGCCTGACAGAAAGCTTATCCATTTAATTTAACTTGGTATTTATTCAGGCAGTCACAATGGCTCCTCCAGGTAAGAAAAAGTAAACTGTGTGCAAGAGAGGCAGATTTACTACTCTCTTACTTCTTTCTTATATGTGCGAGTGCGAGAGCTTAACTGTGTGTGTGTGTGTAAAATGCCCCAGTTAGGTACGACTGGTGTGTAGGGTTACTCAGAGTCAAACCCTGTACATTAGGTACAAAGAGAAAGAGCCTAAACTCTCTACTCATGCCACCACCACTTGCAATTCAATGAGTTAAGTCCATAGTTCTCAACTGTCCAAAGTTTACAGAATGTCTGGAATGTTTGGCTCGTACTTTTTGTCTGTTCCTCTTAAAAGTGGTGGTTTTCTGACAAATCAGAACTGAATTCACTAAATAATGATAGCCATTTAAGTTTCAGTCTTCCTATCTTTCAAGAAATGCATGGTAACACAAAACATTTTATGCTAGCAACTTTTCTAACATTATACAAGGAATGTTTAAAATGTATCCCTGGTTTTGGGCCTTTGCACCCCCCCCCCCCCAATGAATTTTGGCTTTTTCCAGATTTCCTGCGCTGCATAGTTCTTCAGGGGCAGGGAAGTTTATTGCTGCTTATGCCAAGTCTGTTTGTGTTGTTAGTAGCACAACAGGTAGCATATTTGCTTTTGATGCAGAAGGCTGTGGGTTCTACTCCTACAGTATGTAGCTATATTGCTGCTACTGTACTGTGTTGTACTTTTAAAGGGGGTGGAGGTAGATGCTGCAGTTCTGAGAATGTCTTCTTTGGCAGAGACACCTAGCAACTATGAACCTGTTATCAGTTTGCCATCCATTCCCTATTACAATATTACTAGCTTGCCATTTTTTTAATGTAACATAGGCAATTTATTCCTCAAGGGCAACGGGCCCTTTATTTGTAGATGAAACAATGAAATATAAAGTTGTATGCTAGCAGCAACCTCTTCATTAGTTACAGATCTCTTTAATGTGGAATTATTTAGTTGACTTTTACTTCTGCAGAGGTTGTGCATATTTACTGATAATGGTGGATTGTAGAAGTTTGAGTAGATTTTTATGATGGAAATGTTCTGAATTTGGCAGTATTGTCACTATTGGTTCATGTATTTTGTTTCATTGCTTACTGGAAAAATGTTCAAAACAATTAATTTAAAATGTGCTCTAACAACTGTGCTGTATTATACAAGGAATATAATTTAATACAATCAGGAAGGTGTATCAAAGAACACATTTATGTTTCATGTGCAAGGGGCCTATGATTTGAAAACAGCCCATAGGTAATCTTTATCCGGCACTGGCCAGATACATTTTCTTTGAATGTGGGTTTCAATGCTGTTTCAATGAATGTGAGTTTCAACGCCAGAGAGGTTTTAATGCCAAGTCTATTTTCATTGTGAGACTGTATTGCTTTGTTTAGCATATGTCTGTTAGTGTTTGTGCTATAAAATGTAAAACAAAAGTTTTAATTGATAAACAAATAATCATTGTAGACATAGAGCAGTATTCACATTACATTGTTTATAGTAAATGGGGAGAGGGCTGTGTATGGGGGGGTGGGGAGGCATTTGACCATGATTTTGTGAGGTGGGAAGGGCAGCAAAGTCAAACACAGCACCAGGCTGCACAAACTCTAGCTACACCACTGATCAGTAGGCTGTGGAGAATGACTTTTGGAGGTCCCAGCAAACTATAATATTCTTTTGCTAAGATTAGAATATTGTCTATTATTAAATGCCCTACTTTTACCACAAAACCCACATACTGTAAGCCACCAGAAACAAAATTCTAAGGTTCATCAACTTCTCCCTTCCCAGTGAACATCATTGCTACACATTTAAAAAAAAAACAGTTACCATTTAGTACAGGGCCTGGGGGCATATTTTGGTTGTCTGTTCTTCAGTTTGTGTTGGTATCCCACAATCCCATTGGCATGGGCAGAGCTACATAATTATGTATGCAAATTTAATGTTAATCAACATACAGATTTGCACCTATTTTACACGGGCCTTTGTCCAGATATTTGATGTTTCTGGGTTGAGAGGTATGTACAGGCATCCAAAAGAGGGCAGATGCTCAAATGTCTCCCATGCAATCTACCTTAAATGTGGCTATGTGACTGCTATCTAATGCAGCTGATTGTACATCAAAGGCAGCCAGTACAGATATTATCATGTGCCACCATGCCTGGATGTGACTGAGATTTTGTAGAAAGCTTCAAGGCATCCTTTATCATTGCCCCCTGTAATGATTTCACCTTGTTTGCACCTAAAGTAAAAGAAATGCTTACGAGGAGCGAATAGGACTGTGACACCTTGTCTGCAGTGGGAATCCATTTTTCTGCTCCTCAAATATCCTTTTCCAGGAAACAGAGGAGGCAGAAAGCTTTGGTTTAAAAAGTCTCAAAGTTTCCACCAGGACACCCCTGGGGATATACCTCCAAAAGGCAGAGGAGGAAGGAAGCTAAATGGATAACACTCAAGAGGAAGAAGTGGACCACAAAACTAAGGTTTCCATGGGCCCTTCACTCAAAGACCTTACCAGTATCCCTGAACAATTGCCTGACTGCTGCACTCTGGAGGCAGTCGGGCACATTTTTCCTTACACCATTTAGCCTGGCAAACCATAACATCTGATTCATGGGTGCTAAGGATTATCACCAGAGGTTATGTCATACTCTGTTTCACTCCCCCAAAGAAAAGATTGAAGATCCCTGATATGCCACCCAGTCAGTTGGAATCCACAGCAACAGAAATATCAAAGTTGCTAAACAAGAGAGTCATCCATCTGTTCCCACCAAACCAGTTATGATCTGGAGACAATTCCAAGTTCTTTTTAGGTCCAAAAAAGACAGGGGACCTCAGACTAATATTGGATCTCAGCCACCTAAATCAATATGTCAAGCAGACAAAGTTCTGGATGATCTCTGTGCTGCGTATTCTACCTCTTTTGTGGAAGGATGATTAGATGTGTTCTGTTGATCTCCAGGATGTCTCACATCAAGGTCCAGAGATAATCCAGGAGTCGTCTTTGTTTTTGACTGGAAATCAATCATTACCAGTTCAGGGCACTGCCATTTGATCATACCACAACCCCCCCCACACACACACTGTTCACCAAGGTTGTGGCAATAGTAGCAGCTCATATCTAACTGCAAGGCAGCCATGTCTTCTCATATTTAGATGATCAGCTCCTAACTGCTACCTCCAAGGATCAGCTACTGCAACACCAAACAGTCCTTCTCACTCTTGCAAACCAGTTGGGAATATCAGTCAACCACAAGAAGAGCAAACTGTCTCCCATGCAGAACATAGAATGTATAGGGTGCCAGGTAGACACAGTCCAACAAGTTGTGAAACACCCTATTGCAAGGGTCAAATCATTAAACTTCATAACTTATCAAGTGATGTAACATGTATAACCACAGGCAAGACTCATTCTCCATCTCTTAGTGCTCATCGACTTTTCTATTACACGTGTTCCAAGATATCATGTGAGAGTCCTACAGTGACACTATAATGGTCACAGAAATTTCACTCCTTTCACACCAGAATCTTATTTACTCAGGTAAGCAGGAATCATATAAATTGGTGGATTACGTCTCTGTGAGTAATACAGGCTAGACCGTTTTGCCCATCTGTTCCCCAGGACCACAATTAACATGGATGTCTCTCTTAGGGTGGGGGTGCATTTCAAAGGGAAGACAGTTCAAGGGATGTGGTCATCAACAGAGGCCAGACTTCCCATTATTGTTTTGGAGATGAGAGCTGTCCTGCTAGTGTTGCAGGCTTTTCAGGACCTCCTGATGTGTGATTTCTGTTCACACAAACAATATGTCAGTGGTCTGGTACATCAACAAGCAAGGTGGAACCCATTCATACATTCTCTGCTGAGAGGCCATGTGATTTTGGCAGTGGACAATGTCTTCAAACCACTTTCCAGTAGCGACTCACATTCCTGGGACATCCAATATATAAAGCAGACAGGCTGAGCAGGACTATCCTATTACCTCACAAGCAAGCTCTTAAACAATGGCAAAACAGATTTTCATCTACTGGGGCCAATCTTCTACAACCTCTTTGCTTCTTACCACAACCACAATGCAACAGTTATTTTGCCATCATCACTCCACAGAGATAATTGCAGAGAGATTCAGTGGTCTATTTTTCACCCCTAGCTCTTCTTTATGCCTTTCCATCAATTCCTGTTCTCACCAAGTCTATTCAGAAAACCATGAGATGCAAAACCATTTTGGCCTCAACAGGTACAGTTCCTCTTTCTTTGGCCTCATCTACTGCACCCACCATAGGTACTGGATCTGCTCAGTCACCCATCCAGGATGCCTTTACTGGATCTTCAGTCTCTAAAACTAACCACGTGATTTTTTCAGTTTTAACAATAGCCAGAGATGCCAGGCTTCCATCCCGTGTAATCCACATACTTTCTTCTTCTCAGAAGGAATCAGCCAAAAAGACTTACAAAAGCAAATGGAAAAGGTTTTCTATTTGGGCATCCTCAAAGGTCTTAGACCCTATCTTAGCCCCTCTGCCAGTAATACTAGTCTTTCCATATGCAAGTGCAGATGACTCTTATTACATACTTTCATATAGGACATAAATGATTCATCTATTGTTTCTCTTAATGTGAGCAAAGCTTTTCTTAAGGCTACGTGTTCAAGATCCAGTTCCACCTAGGCACGTTACAGTTTTACTTCAGTCTTTGACCCCAAAACCCTTTGAACCTGCAGCATTAACAGATTTAAAATTCTCCTCTTGGAAGACTATCATTCTGATTTTCATTACATCAGCAAAACGAGTTTCGAAACTACAAGCGCTTTCATGCAAGCTGCCCTTCCTTATTTTCCACAAGGATAGAGTTTCATTGAGAACAAATCCCTCCTTCCTTCCTAAGGTGGCATCAGAATCAAACCTGAATCAACAAATTGATTTGCCTGTATTCTTTCCAAACATTGCTAACAAGGGAGAACACACACTCCGTACCTTAGATGTCCATAGACAACTCAAGTTCTATTTACATCGCACTAAAGATGTTAGGAAATTAGACCAACTATTTGTATTTTTTCCAAGACAAAACTAGGACAGCGTGTATCAAAAGTTATGCTTTCTAGGTGCCAATAGATTGCATTTCCTTTGTTGATAAGACAAAAGGGCTGTCTTTACAGTCTAAACTCAAGGCTCACTCTACCAGAGCAATGTTAACTTCAATAGCTTTAGGAAAAAGAGTACATGTCAGTGACATGTACAGCAGAACCTGGTCAACAGCTCATATCTTTATATCTCATTACAAGTTG
This sequence comes from Protopterus annectens, assembly GCF_019279795.1. Taxonomy (NCBI): domain Eukaryota; kingdom Metazoa; phylum Chordata; order Ceratodontiformes; family Protopteridae; genus Protopterus; species Protopterus annectens. Next base: position 523,389,101 of record NC_056750.1, on the reverse strand, counting down.
GATGTGCAGTATAGTGCTCGCACAACTTTATGCTCTGCCATTCTCTGGAATGTCCTTAGTTGAATCCACCCAGACCCTTTTAGATAGCTGGGATTTTGTCCCACAGAGTGAATCAGACAAAAATTGATAATATTGAATACAAAAGTTATATGCTTACCATAATGATAGATCCATGTTGTCTTATTTTCATCTGACTCGACTTCCCTCCCTCCTTCCCACTTCCAAATTGTCATTTTACAATTTCTATGACGTGATTAGACCCTGTCTGTCTTTTGTTCCACTTTCTTTCTGTAGTGGATAATGTTACTAAATTTAATTTCTATATTCCTTCCTGCCATTACTAGAGACCATTTGAAATCAGTAATCAAACTTGATCTGAGGTAAATCAGCTAGGAGGAGGAAATTGTGGGTAGGAGAGGAGTGAGAGTTCTCAGATCCAATAATCTGGTATAAAGCTTTGAGGTTGGATCTGACCTGATCTGACATCCTAGACGTTCAACCATATGAAAGTAAGACACACATAATCATTATGGTAAGTGCATAACTTTTATTTCTCATTTACAAAATTATATTGTGATCTGTGAAAATGAGAAACATTTAAGTGCTACATTAGAGCACATCACAGTTTTCAAAAATTAAGTACACGTGTTTCCATTTGCTGTACTGAACATTTTTGCTGTATACCTGAGAGAATATTTCTGCTTCTGGTCCTTGTGCTGTGCTGTATTTTAGGGGCTTATTCTTTGCTTCCATGAGTGTATACCTGCCTTTAGTCCTCCTATTGTATTCCTGAGAGAGAGAGTGTACCTGCTATAGAAACTTGGCCCATGTTCCCATGAAAATCCAGCTATTCTAGCTTTTATGTTGCGATAACTAATGTAGTGACTCCTCCAGATGATTGCCCCACTGCCAAGGGAATGAAAGTACTCACAAAAATCATTGTGATGACAAGGCACCACCTTTTGTAATGCCTAGGGAATGGTAGTGGTCACAAAACCCATTGTATGCCATAGCAGTAAGAAAACACATTGTAATGGCAATAGTCATGCCACTTCTAAAGTGTTTAACTCAGGAGAAAGACTTGGATGTTTACATAGTCACTTTCAAGAGGATCATCAGCTAAGAGTAATGAGACCTAGCCAGGTGAGCTTGGATGCTTTCCACACAACAAACAGGGAATCCCCTCTAAACATTTAGAGACATGAAAGGAGAAGCCTGTAAGAACAATGCAAAAAAGGAATTGCTTGAATGCTTGCTTGCTCAAGCTGGAGAACACAGTGGAGACCCATGCTTGAAAATTTCATGAAATAACTTTTTCCAAAAACAGAACTGTAAAAGTCCCAGTTGTCTGAACTAGAGCATACAATATTTTTGTGGTTATACTCAGAGGTCATAGCAGTAAAAAAAAAAAAAATGGTAGCAATATTGCTGATTGACAGATTCAAGCAATTATTACTGGCTGTAATTAAAAGTGGGTATGTCAGTAAGACTGAAAAGCTTCTGAGAGTTTTGTTTCCTCGGTAAAAGGAACCTTGTGTGATTAAAGTTTATATAAAAGTGATTCACGCATAGTGAATGACAAATTACTTAGTGGTTAGTTGCACGTGTACTTTGCCTGAAATGTGTGTAGACAGAGCACACTAACTAATTCAGTAAAAGTGATAGCGATTCTTAACTGAATGACATGTAAATGTTATAAAATCTATGGAATGTGATGAGACCTCTGCTAGAATGGTTGAAACTCCATCCTTTTATTATGCAAGTGTCAAATTAATTAAGTGGAATGTGAGAGTAGGTGGGGAAAGTACTGCACTGGCTGTTAAATTATGGTAGAATGGCTACCTTTGTAAGGAGACAATATATTTGTAAGCTGGAGATTCTAACAAAATAAACTTTAGAAATAATGTTTATTTAGGGAGCAAGAAATGATACCACATTGCTCCAGGTAGAGATCCAGACTGAATTTAGGAAGGGTCTATACATTTTTTGCAGTAGTTTTATGTTTGACTCATGACATGATAATTAGGAAGGACTTACCTTACTTTAAAAATAATGTTGAAACAAATATGGGTGGGTAGTGCATTTGATAAATCATCCCTCCTTCTTAAAAGGATGGACCCTCAGGATAAACAGACCATAACATTGCTTTTGCTTTATCTGACATAGAGGAGAGGCTACTACAAGAAGTTGTGAACATTTATAAATTAATTAAATTAGCTAACTAACTAACTAACTAACTAACAAATCTGGCTATATTAATGGACAAGCAACATTATTAGAGAGGGCCTTCGTGAGCAATACAAAAAGAGGAAGATCGTACAGCCCTGACAGAAGCTAAGCAGAAGCAATGGGGGGGGGGGTGATACAAGATCTTTGTGGCAGTATGAATGTAGTGATTATATGTCTTCTGGTTACATCAGTGAGATAGGTTTTAAGCCTACATAATATACATTGCTTTTGATGATTTTTTAACCATGTGTGATATATGATGGTCGAACTTCAATTGATCATCTATGATGATACCCAGTAATTTTGTGTGGTTTACTTGTTCTGTCGTTCGTGATGTTTTGGTAGAGATGTGTTTTGGGTGAAGAGTAGCAATTTAGTTTTATTATTGTTTAGAAGTACTTGTGAATTGTTTAGCTGTGTTTTGATCTATAAGAAGGATTGTTGTGTAAAGTCTTGGAGTTTAGAGAGAGATGTGGCAGAACAGATTAGGGTTGAGTCATTTGCGTAATGAATTAGGGTAGCATTTTTTTTTTGTAGCAGTGTAAAGGTCATTGATGAATGCTTCAGTACAGATCCTTGTGAGACACTAGTAGTTACTGTCAAGAAGGTGGAAAAATAATTTTTAATTTCACTGCTTGTTCTCTGATTGAGAAGTAGCTATCGCAGCAAAGAGTTGGTGAGACCTAAGGATGAAAATTTACGTAAGAGTTTCTGGTGGGCCAAAGTATTAAAAGCTTTGGATAAGTGTAGGAAGATGGTGGAGACTAGGCTTCTAGCATTTCTATTGGTGTTGATAATATTAACAAAACTCAGCAAAGCAGTAGTTTTGATGTGATGAGGATGGAAACTGTGGTGGGTTTAAGACCAAAGCAAGTTATCTATTAGATAGTTGATAAGTTGATTATGAATGCATTTTTTTACTATTTTTGATAATTGCCATGATGGGCCACAAAACAGGGAGGCATATTATCAAACACAAAAAGGAACGCTGTGGTACCACAGACTAAAAACAGGTTAGGACCCTTTTGGATCTGACTTGATATTATGGAAAAGTCATGGCCCACTTTGCCACATTTTCATGACTTGTCACCAAGTTTACTAGGGGTTTGATGTCCATGAAGGTTAACTGGACCATAGAGGCAAAGACTGTTTTCCAAAAATTGAAAGTCGTCATATGCTGTGAAGTTCTGCTGGCATCCCTTGATTTTACCAAACATCTCATAATTTACACGGATGTGCCCAACATGGTCCTGGGTGCAGCATTGTCCCAAGGGATGGATAGAGAGAATAATTCAGTTTTCTTAAGTAGGAAGCTATCAAGGACATTGGCAAAATATTCTTTCTTTTCTTTTTTCTTTCTGCTTACCATGGTAGTGCAGTGCTCACCAAAAAAAAAGAGCTGAAACATTCACTTATTTAATAAAACAAATTCAAATAAGAGCAAAGCTTTCAGGTTTCCCCTTCCTCAGTGCTTACAAAAAAGCAGTTTCATGAAAAACATTTAAATAGTTAAGACACACAGATCATATGACACATAGCCAGCCAATAAAATTAAAACATATATTAAACAATAAGCAATAAAAATGGCAGTAAATTATTAATGCAGCATTAATTGTTTCCTATTAAATAGGTGAACATTTCTGATGTTCATTTTGTTTTGGTTTGCCATTGGATTTTTATCAAATACAGTTTGCTGCAGTGGACTTCTCTTTTTGCTTTGGTTATTACTGCAGTGATCACCACAGACCTATTCCATGCACAGCCTAAGTGATTATAATCACAGGTGTATTATAAACATAAGTAAAGTACACAAAAAATATATATGAACAAGAGTAGACAAGTATGTGAATACACTGAGAACTATTTTACATATAGCAGTAGGAGAAAAGTATGTAGACAGATGTTTATCTTGTAAAGGCCATTAAACATGAGTGCTTGGCTATTATGTGGAGATTTGGGTCCTTGGGGTATTAATGTTAAGTAGGGAGTTCAACCTAATCACTGTTCACTGTCACCTATAGTGGCCCAAACAGCAATATGAGGGCAACTTGGGGCTATGTAGATGTGCATCATCATTAGTTTTTCAGATTTAAACTACAACACAGACCTGGTTTCAACCATCACCAAAATGCAAATGGTCAAGAGCATGTAGAACATTCCAGGGACTTGAAATTGATAACCTTAAGCTGGGGCAACAGTCAAATGTAACATAAGATGTTTTTTTTCATCAGTAAAGTGTATGAATTTGTTTACATAGGATTTGTACTAATGTTGCTTGTACTTAACTGTTTGTGTGGAAGATATCCTTTAAGAGGAACCTAATGTATGGCTGGCAATTAAACACATGTCATCAGAAGTGTGCAAACAAAATTACTGGAGAACCTGCATCACCCAATTCAAAAATTAGAGATTAACCAGTGGAGTGTGAAGGTGATAAAAATATAATTATCACCCTTGTGGATGGGGCTGAGGAGAGCAATAACCCTAGAGATGAGACATTTTCCAAGAAGTGCTTACCAGAGGAGCAGACCTGGAAAACCATTTGCCTAGAAGAAGATCAGTGCCAGAGACGTTGTGAATTTAGCTGCATTCAGCACCTGAGATTACTATAAGGTACTTGTCCTTTACTTTGTTGGAGGCAACAAGCATAAACTTTTACTTTGTCAAAACTGGCCTTTCTTTTAAGTTCTGAGAATAAAACTGTTTTTATAAAAAAATGGACTGTCATGTCAGCTGCATTATTCTCATTAATTTTCCACAAAGGTCAAAATTTACTGATGGATGCTCATATCAAGCACAAACAACTGCAGAACTTAGAATACTGAGGTCCCAAGCAGGTGAATTGTACTTGAAGCAACTTATTCTCAACTCTTTCCCACCCACCAAAAAAGAGAGCCTAGCATACCTTACCAATCAAGAATCCCTTTTAAATCTAGGTCATCAATCCAGTATGTTAAGAATAGTGGCAAAAAGTCCAAATAAGCAGTGTAGACTATATGCCTCTTATCCATGGCCTCAAGCTGTATGGAATGCATGCCCCTTATCCCGGGCCTCAAGCAGTGTAGAATGTATGGCCCTTATCCATGGCCTCAAGCAGTGTGGAATGTATGCCTTTTATGGCCTCAAGCAGTATGGAAAAAACATGTACCCGTGAATTACCATTTAGGTTGGCAGTACACTAAACACCGAAAGTGTGATAAGAGACTTAGGGACACAGGTGGACAGTGGTCTCACCTTCGATAACCACATTGCCGTAACAGTCAGGAAATCTTTCTATGTGACACAACTCATCACTAAGGGCTTTTCATCCAGAACAAAGGAGGTCATTGTCCCACTGTACTCATCCCTCATTAGACCCATTATAGAATACAAGGCCCCATTTGGTATGTACCTCTCAAGACATCTGCAGCAACTGGAAAGGCCACAGAAATACCTCATTAAAAGAATCACAGGCCTAAAGCAGATGCCCTACCCTGACCGCCTTAAAAAACACCAGCTATACTCTGTTGCATATCATATACTCAGAGGTGATCTCTGCTTAGCATACAAGGCCATGTCAAACCCAGAGCTGTTGGACATGCTACATTTAAAGAAATCCCAATCCCTCAGAGCCACACGCTCCAGGGATCTAAACCTTGTCATCACAATAAGCAAAACATGCTGGAGGGATAGGTTTCTAACCCAGAGACTCCCCAGACTCTGGAATAGATTTCCCATACATGTCAAGCAGAGTGCCTCTTTGGCCCTCTTCAAAAGGAACCTTGACGATTGGATGGGAGAAAGGAAATTCACCCCGGGGATCACGTCAGTCACCCTGCTAGACAGGGGACCAGGGAAGTAAATAGTGTGGGAAGAAATAGCCAGGGAATTGTTATGGCTAGGCTTGTATAGACCCTAGGGCTGATAGCCTAGTGCCAACCTATGAATGTATGCCCCTTATCCCTGGCCTTAAGCAGTGTGGAATGCATGCCCCTTATCCGTGGCTTCAAGCAGTGTGTAAGGTATGCCCCTTATCCATGGCCTCAAGCATTGTAGAATGTATGCTCATTACCCGAGACCTCAAGCAATGTGGAATGTATGATCATTATCCATGGCCTCATTACCCCTTTCTAAGACATCAACCAGATTAAGCAATCATGGTGTGCCTTTTAAAAAGGTGATCTAATGTGTATCTAATGATATAAAGTCACCTATATCATAATTTATACTGTTTATTAGTTCAGCTATAGTATTTTCCAATACCTTGCAAATAATACTGTTGAGACTAATAGGCCTGTAATTCCTATAGTCAGTAGGGGAGAATGGACCACCCTTTTGCAAGGACACCATAACTGGCTTTCTCCACACCAGAGGGGCATAACCAGTGAAGAGATTCAGGATGAAGAGGAGTTGGAGGGATTTGCTGGGTAGAATATTACATTCCTCCTCAACCATCCAGAGATATTCTCAGGACCTATGGAATGGTGGTGGCAATGAGATGGCACTACAGTTCCTAAACCTTGCCCTCAACCTTGATTGGTGAGCTTCCCTTCCAGTGGCAGAGGTGGGCTTGGCATGGGAGAAGTGGTGCCCATGCTGGGCAGCAGCAGTACAGGGGTGTCTACAGTGTAAAGTTCCCCTGTATTGCCTCTCCATAATGTTGTACTTTTGCCTAGATACTCCTGCTGGTCATCACACAGACAACATACTGCACAAGACCACCTTAGTTATGGCTCCATTGATCTCTACCCATCCTGTATAATTGCCCTGCACAATCGTTATGTAGTTGCCATAGAGACCTCCTGATCGTGAGGGGGGAGTATAGCCGTGATGTGATGTGGTGGGTCACTGGCATCCTGACCCAGGTGGAGCAGAGGATAACCAAGGGTAACTTTGCGGCTAGAGATAACGTAAGGGTCCTAGGTTGATTTGTTGGCCTCATCCTCTCCTAAGGTGGTGTCCTGGCTCTGTGGGTGGGTTGCACAGGCACAAACGTTGTGTCCAAGAACCCACCACCAACTCCTACAGCATAGTGAAAGGACCTCTAGATAATTAACTGCTATGGAAGAAATGTGGTTAACATAACTTGTACAGACTGATATTTGACTTGTTCTCCCAGTGTTGCTGTAACAACAAAGAAGCCATGTCACCATTTGTATAGCCTTGAGTCAGATGGGTAGTGCAGGTAGTACCGCATGTTGTGATGTACCCACCTGGGACATCACCAGCTGATACTGAACCCAGGTCCAGAAACTCTGTAATGGATTCCTGAACTGTTTGTAACCAATCTAGACATTCCAGGAACTCCTTGGTGTCTGTCAGTGTTGTTCTTCTTTGCATGGCTTATCTTTATTGCATGCCTCTGCATTCACGCAAGTGACCCTTATACATAGTTGTTCATATGTTTGATCTTTGCCACTGACAGCATTGATCTCCTGGATAAGGTCCCACCAGACTTGCAAGAGTATCTGCAGGCCATGCCACTGGATGGCCTATAGCAGGATGTCATTCTCTGCCTGGGAGAATTTTCTCATTTAGTGACAGTGATGGTCGCCTTCAGGCATGACAGTCTGTGATATCAGAGTTATGTACATTTAAGCTGATGGCAGGTCATACTCACTGTACCCCTACTCTTCAACACACAAAACTGCCCATTGTTTGAGACCTCTTTTATGTGGCAAAAATGATCTAGGACTTCCCACATGTACAGTTGTCATCCATGTGGTGTCAGTAGATATGTTTTGTTTCTGAGTTTTGCATGAACATGGGAGAGAAATGACATTACCCTGAGCAGGAAACCTTACAGAGCATGGCTGTGTAAGTGATAGCTTATGTCTTCTGTATGTCCTTGGGCCAGAGTGGCAAACATGCTGCCTTATTGTAAACTATAGTGTGATACGTATATATGGGGTGAAATACATATTTTGCTCTGTAGAACTTTGGACGTGCAGAAAGCACAGTAGAGGATTTGACTGTCATTGTTTAAAAACCTCCTGACAGTGGCATACATTGTGCTTGTCAGGTATGGTATGCCCTCCCCCACAATGCACTCAATTGCTGTATGACCCCTTGTGGTAGTATTTGTGAAGCCCAAAGGAAGACTGAGGTCTGTGGCAGGAGGTCCTTCAGGAATTAAATGCAGTTCCCTACTACTGTCCACATAAGTACCCCTATATAGGTATGTGTGGAGTTCCCCTACCCCATTCCAGAAGTGCAGCCATAATCCAGACTTGCAGCCATGCATCACCATAGTATGCCTATAGAAAGAAGATGGGTAAATGAGTCAAGAAAAACCTCCCCAAAGTGATTCCTGAAGCAGACAAGACAGATGCTCTTGCTGCATAACCAAGTAAAGCAAGAACAGTCTAGCAGACTTCTTTAGTATTACTGTATCTGTCCCCGCACCTTTGACTTCTAAATATCACACACACACACACACACACACACACACACACACACACACACACACACACGCATACACACACACATCCTCTTCCATACATCTGAAGTCAATAGGAAAGAGTGATTATAAAAGGTGTGTGGACACACCAGTCACACAAATGAAGGATATGGAGTACAAGGTCCATGCATGCCTCTGGAATATTTGGATACAGCTAATTAATGAGCATCCTCAACGGTCAAGCATGTGGTACCTAAAGAACTCGTACAGTGTACTGTCACTTAACAGATGGAACTTTACTCTACAGGGCACTGTAGTAACTACTGTAGCATATGGAAATCATCATCAAGCAGAATATTTCCCAAGTCTTCCAAAACATATCAACAGCCAGTGCAACCCACATGGTCCCTGGCCTTCACCTGGGTCATGTCTCCCACATAGTACTAAAAACAGCAAACCTATATATAAGGAAATTGCTACATTATATCACCTCCATTATAACTGCCACTGCATTAACACATCCCCTTATTCACAGTATGTTACACAATGTGCACCATACGGTCAGTTATACCCATTAGCTTAATTTCCTATTAACATATTTTGCACCATTAGGCTTCTTACAGCAGTCAAATCCCCCCCCCCCCCCAAGCTCTTCAAGTAAAGAGGAAAAAAGAAAAAGGACGTTTGCTATAATAGTGAAATCCATGACTCCATCAAAGAGTTAATAAAAAAGGACTTTGGCTTTTACTTTTGTACCAGTCCTCTTCCTGTAGATACATGACCCCTCAGCTCATGAAACACTGAAATGCCATTTTGTACTGACATTTCGGTACAGAAAAACAAAAGTGCAGGAACTCTCTATTGTGCCCCTAACATGTTGCACAAGGGGTGGCTGTCTCCTTCATCCCCACTTTTGCCACACTACTGGTCAGTGCAATTTTGTTACTAAGACATCACCCTTCCATAAACAGCCTGTATTATTAATTGATAAGTCACTTATTTAAGAAAGTCACCCCCAAAAATGTCAGAACACCATAAGGAGCTATGAATGTTAAATAGACACATACAAAAAGGACATATAGGTGTGAATGAGTTAAGAATATGGCAAAACTCCGTATGGTTGCCTGGATGGGTTACCCATTTAATATCATTATAGAATGCTACCTTCATTTATTTAGTGGTATACTTAAAATGAGTATCATCAGACCATCTATTAGGTTTTGAGCCAAAACTACTTTCATTTCCCCAGAGCCACTGAATGCTGTCTGTTACCTGTGTCTTCATTTCTCATTCTGCTTGTTTACTCTATAACATCTAATGATATAGGCCACATCACTGCATAACTTGTCTCCCAGTTCATCCCCATCTGCATACTTCATTATAACTTCTAATGTAGGTGGACGGGGCAGCCATACCCAAAGTATCCTAAAGTCTGGAAATCTGTATTACAGATTACACACCACAAAATATCATTGACATTTTAGTGTGTGGGTGGGTTGGTGTGTGTTTATGCTTCAGTACACGCACAGTGATAATAAAGATGATAGATGGATTATTTTGGTCTTTCTATCCCTGTCACTGTCAGCTGTCTGAACTCATATTTTACCCATCAAAAGGGGGTTGTGATCCATGTAATCATGAAGTATTTTGCTGTACTTTACATTCTTCTTCACCTTTATGGCATCCCAACATGAGCACCCTCATGTCCCATTCATGTCGCACAACCATGTGTACACAAAATCCCAGTTACAAAGTTTCACCATATTGTTGGGTGGCTGTGAGTATCTCATCCCTTCATGCTGCCCTCACCCCGACATTAAGCCTTTGCCAGATGTTAGTACTGTAGTGGACTAATCTACCTTCCCTCCATAGCTCTTAACTGTCCGGATTTTTGCCTCATAATTTTGGTCTGTTTCTTATAAAATTTTGTTTTTTGGGCCAGTCTTCTGCAAATTGATCAGGATTAAAGTCAGAAAATATTGACAGATGTTTGAGTTTCAGACTTCATGCCCTTCAAAAATTCATGATAATGCAAAACCTGTTATTCTATCAACTTTCTACAATTTTAAGTGCAATACTTAAAAACTGTCCCTATACTTTGGGCATTTGCCCCCTCCCCCTTAATTTACAGCTTTGTCCAGATTTCTTGTGCTAAGAGGTTGTGAGCTATGCTTCCCTCCCACAGGATGGGTGAGCCAGTATTACATTACTCAGTGTTACAGTGCCCCACCAGTTTCTCCAATGATCATAGATGCAAACTGATCCTTTATGGATTTAGCTCATGACATAAACACAGCTCAGATATAAAAATCATTCTATAATGATATCACAGTTACTGACCTCTTCTTTAATCAGTAGTGAAAGCATGCTCAGTTGGCAGTCCTGATACCACTGGGAGATCTTGTACTAACCCACATCACTGACTTCCTTAGATATCGCTTAACAAAACATGAATACCTCTTAGGGAACAAAAGATTTCCTTCTTGTACATTTTATTCTCTAAGGGGGACACTGAACCACCTTCATCCAAGCAATGTTTTGCTTCCATATGAACTCTGGCCATCCCATATGATGATGAGTTAACTTGTAAAACAGTTGCACTCCAGTGAATGTTAGGATGTGCCATGCCTATGCACAAAACTGTTGTAAAGTGTTAGGCATAAATCAAATGACCCAATCATACACTAAATAAATCATTAGACTAGCATAATGGAGGTCAGATTTTATTTCCTGTTGGGTGGTTAATGTTTTTTGTCTTAGTCTTTTAGATAAAATTGTTTTACAGAATACCTCGCAACCTCTTAGAGCAAGAACTATGGACAAAGCCATAAATAAGTTGGGACACAGGCCTAAAAATAGACGCATTTTTAAATATTGCTTTTACAAACTTTGAAAGTTGATAGAATAACAAGTTTTGGATTGGCTTTGGCATGAATTTTTCTGAAGGGTGTGAAGTCTGAAACTCAAATGTCTGTCATTATTTTCTAACTTGAGTCTTTAATGGTTTGCCACTAATTTGCCTGAAAACTACAATTTTATGAAAACGGACCAAAAATATGAGGCAATCTGGACATTCTGTGAAAATCTGTAAAATTGAGAGGTATGTTTACAGATGTTATTCTTAAAAGAAAATGTTCTTATTTGTTTGGCAAAAAAATGAGCTTTAATAAGTCTTTACTTGCTTCCCTTCATATTATATCTAAGTTCCATAGGTATACTTTGCAAAAGTTGCAAACACAACCCAAGTGAGTCAGTGCGTCATTGGTTAATAGAATTAATGGTATTCTGATTGATTGGGTGTTATCTGCAGTGTAGCTCATGTATGTTTTAAATAGCCTGTGATGTGAAAATTGTTTTGACTCTGTTTAAATTATGTTGAAAGGTGGTAGTGGCAGTGTGTCTTTAATGTTTGACTGTTTTTACAATACAAAGTTTATTAAACTGCCTATTCAGTACAGTTTCTTATTTTATCATTCATTATTTTCAACAAAACTTCAAACATGTATATTATGTGTTACTACTCATATTTTATATACAATTGTATGTGTAAAGCCTCAGCTGAGAATTATACATTAGTTTATCTTTTCAGGAAATCAGTTTCAGTTTACCTTATTTATCTTAATTTATGGATCATGATAATAGCTATTTGCCTTTTGTATCTCAGAAAGTCACCTGAGGAAATTACAGCAGTGCCCTGATATTGTATCCCTCAGTCATTTCTTACGGTCAGTCAGCTTCTACTTTGAACATGCCAGGCACAATATCAACAGCTTTCACTAGACCAGTGCACATTGACAAATCTGTTTGCAGACAAGTCTTACACTTTGTTTCAATTTGCATGAAAACCTTATGAGAATATATTATATGCAAATGAGTTATCTCCACTTGTAAAGATCTTGCCTTGAGAAAGAACACACAAATAACTGAAGAAACATGTTAACAGTAATAGAAACAGAAACTTAATTTCATCTTACATTTCTTTCTTTATGAATTTAGGTAAGTTAAATGTGCAGACACTGCTGTCAGCAGATACTATTCTGTCAGGAGCATTACTTGCTGCATCTTTAAATACCAGTTATATAACTGAGCAATTCAAGAAGTGTGAAATATTTTGTTGCTGTTTCAAGAACTGCAGTTATATTTTTAAAGACTACAGAAAAGTTGCCACCACCATATATACAGAAATATATTTTGCACTTCATCACAAACCATAGTTCTATACTGCAAAAATGTGGAGAAAGATGGTTTCTGCAACTGGCACTGTGGCATAGAGGGGTAAAGTTTAACTACAGCCCAAGCAACCTGGGTTTGATTAGCAGCTCAGGCATCAGAGACTCTGGCAGAGAGGAAGGGAGGGGCATTCATCTAGATGTTCCATGAGGGAGGCATGGTCCATAGAGGGGGAGTAGCCCTTTTATGTAGACAGACAAATATGTGGGTGTGCGTGTTTGTGTGTGTGTGTGGAGGGGGTCAGTGAATAGATCATAAAAAAAAAAAAAAAAATCCCCTGGTCAAAGCAGTCAATGCCGTGAATGCATATGACACCCTTAAATTCTATGCCAGCCACCAGCCTTATAATGGAGATAGTCTAGAAGATGTAAGAAAGGCTAGTCATCCCAGTGGTGGTACTGGACTAAGCTGGAAAAAATGAAGCAGAAGGGGAACCAAAGAAAAAAATATAGAGAAAACACCTATTTGCTACTAAAGGTGAATCACAGCATAAATGAAAGGGCCTAGGGGAATGGTCCAGTGGCGTCCAGTCGCTGCAATGAAATAAAAGAGACAACAGAGCTAAGTGTCTGAAGACTTTTCCCAGCTTCCTATACTGTTTTTGTTTGTTCTTTTAACCTGATGCTGGTTTGAGATCATTTTGGACCATTCAGCAACAAAACATAAGTGTCTGAAGAATTCTCTTTTTTTTTTTTTTTTGGTTATCGGTTTTCTGTTTTAGATAAACTGTTTAAGTATTGTGAGTCACGGTAGAATCTATGCTACTTCTAGCCATTTATATACATTTATTATGCATTCCTGCTATTTTTATCCATCCAGCTAAAAGTATGTTGTTCTTCCTGGTCTGATGCCATAGACTTTTAATTTGACTAGCAGTAGTGGCAGGATTGTGGTTTACTGCAGGATTTGTGGTACTACAGCCCTCAACAATATAGTCGGAAAACTTTTATTTATTTTTATTGTCTGCATTATCTGCAAAAACTGAGCCTTCTGCTTGTTACATTTGTTACTGCTCTCCCTTCATTCTGGTTAAAACAAATGTTACTCATTTCCTTCATGGTGATATAGTGTTACTGATTTCCCTACGTACACGGAAATAGTTACAGTTGCTTCAAATTCCAGCCTAGCTAGGGACCATAGACTTGAAGTTTTAAACTCACAGTACTGATAACACTGTAGTTTGCTACAAGATCTGTGTTACAGAGCTCCATTGGCTTGAGTTTTTAGCTTTTTGATTGATTTACTCTGTCAGCTCTTTTCCAACAAAGTGCTCTGAACATAACTCACCACAATGCCTCCAAGGTATTGCTCAACAGTGGGTAATGTATGCCAGAGTTTTTTTTTTCTAGGAAGCCTTGCTAAATCAAGCAGACTTCAACACTCTGACCTGTGGCACAATCGACAAGCAGTCTCCAGAATTTTCTGTGGTCAGCCTGATTGAGTTTGGCATCTTGAGGCAATGAAAGAATTGTCTCATGCTGTCTAACGATCACCTACTGCTTAAACAGCATAATGCAGTGTATGACAGATCCGTGTATTTACTGTCACTGAAGGCTAAAAGACCTCACACTGTCACAGCTGATGCTAATATTCTCAGCAGCTTACCCCACAACACAACTTCTCACAACTCACATAAAACACAAAGCCCATCATATGCTGAGGTTCTTGAGCTTAATTTGCCCAAACCACAAAGACCTCCTAAATCTGGCAAGGTTAGCAAGAACCTTCAGTGACATTCCAAGCTTGAAACATGGAATAAGCCTATCACTTCACATAGTAACCAGGGTCACAAGGTCTCAGATGTTAAGCCAACTATTGCTGAGTTAGAAAAGGGTGACAGTTGCTTGTCAGGTGCCAGGATTCACCAGATTGCCATGCACTCAAGTCTTTGAATATTAAGTGTCATTGTGACTCTGTCATAGTACATGTGGGTGCAAATGGCTTGAAACATGCCTCCTTGGACTATATGAAGAGAGAAATAATGGAGCTCTCAGACTTGTGTGTCCCATACAGGTATGAGCACAGCACTGAACAACATTCTTCCTGTTCCAGGTACTCCAATATAATTAAAAAAAATTTACTTCAATAATTAGCTTATATTCTGGTGTCATTTGGAGAGGGGGTTTAATATCTGTCATCCTGGGAGGATATGATCAACAGACTGTGCTGCTTTACCAGGTAAGGCCTGGCTGCACCTGCCCTGTAGGCTTTCACTTGTTTGCTAAAACACTATCTACTTCATAGTGCCTTTTTTAGGCAATGCCTACCTGATCAACCTACCAACATCATAAAACAAACTAGCGAAAATATAAAGGTACTACTGATCAGTTCTAGAAGCCTAAACAAAAAACACCATGTGCTGCAAGCAATACTCACACTATAAGGCATAGACATCTTCGTAGTGTCTGAGACATGGTTTAAATAAATGGAAAACACTCCAGCAGTGCAAGGATACAATGCCTTCCATACATTTAAACCGACTACTACATAGGAAGGGAAGAAAGATGGAGGTGTCTCAAGGCTGTTTAAGCAGCATGATGTCTTTGAGCTTCTTCATATCCAGCATACCATTGACAAAGTATCCTACGTACCATATTGTGGTGAGTTGCAGAAGTCTCTCTGTGACCCTGGAAGGTCACGTTGCCTACTTAAACTCAACTAGATTCACTTTGCATTAAACCCAACACCATTTTCATGGCTTCAACTATCAGCTATAGACTGAGAAATGTATCACTTGTAGTGTGCAAGTTCAAAGATTCCTGGACTTCATCAACATGGAGTACCCACCATCCTTGAATTTCTCCTAACTAATATGGGTGAATTATGTCACATCCCCAGTGTAACATACTTGCTTGTTAGGCTCAACCACAAATCTATCTCCTTTGAAATAAAATTAAAACCACCACCTGTGGTATTTTTAGAAACTTCTCCAAGGCAAAATTCTTGCTTTTGAGTCATAACTTTGTAAGATTTAACCCCAGTCTCCGACTATGAATGCTTTGCCATTTATATGGAAATATACACCGCTATACCAACATGTACAAAATCTGCATTGAAGCAGCTGTACCCAGTACAAGCAAGTACAGGGCAAACTCAAAAACAGGGATCCTGTAACTCGAACCACAGCATAAATAAGTTTTATAATAAATGGAAGAAACATACTGGCAAAAATAGGATGAGCAACACCTAGCGGGATAGGAGTTTAATCATTAAATTAAATAAGCAACTTAAGAATAATATAAAAACCACAAAGGCCAAATTTGAGAAGAAATAGCCACCCAGGCCAAGGGCAACCACAAGGCTGCCTTCATCTGTATCTGCAATCTCAAGGGCAATATGCAGCATTGTGCTCAGCTAATTGTCAGTGGTGCCACCTGTATTGAAGCTGAAGACATAGCAAAGACAAATTCAGCTCAACCTTCATCCCCTGGAAATTTCATAGGAAGTACCAGAAACCTATACAATCCCAGCCATCACACAGGGCCAAGTCCTGGAGGCACTCTCAAAGGCCAAAAATATAACATCGGTGGGCCCAGTGAACATCTTCAGGTTCTTCTTGAGAAGAAGAATCTGCTTTAAATAATTTCACTTCTTCAGTTGTTCAAATCACTACTCATTTACTGTTTGTCTATAACTCTGTTGATGCTTCTTCAAGCAATATGGTAACTGGTACTGTTTAGAGGAGGTTTGTATAACTGCATTCTCAGAACCTCCCAGATGACTAAAATGAGATCTTCCAGTCTCCTTTGTATATAGATTTAGTTTTTGGGCCCTCTGCTGCAAAGGTGATAAAAAAGTGGGATCAAAGGGGTAAGCTAATAAAGGGAATTGCTAAGATTATTCAGCTCTCCTTTTCCAAGTTTTCCAAGGGATCCTGTAACTCGTCATCCAGTTTTGGTAAGAAACAAAATAAACAGTTTCAACAAAATACAGGTAAACAGATGTTTAAGAAGAAATGGAAGGGGAGTTTGAAGAATTCTGGAAACTCCCAAAACCAAGGACAGTCCAATAAGTCAGAATAACTATTTAAGAGACTTTGTCCCCTTTCTCCCTGGAAGCCATTTTTTTCTACCAGAAAATCTGAATCTCCACCTTTCTCTATGGCAACAGATAGTTTCAGACAAATAGGTTCTAAAGATCATTCGTCAATATTACAGATGGCAGTGGGAGGAAATTTCTCTTTTCCAGGGGGTAATTTCTCATCCTCCATACCAGACTTTTTTGTTTCCACCTGTCTTTCATCACATGCTCTTTTAGGGAGTGATAGAACCTGTCTCCCCACTTCCCAGGTGGAAAATGGGTTTGATATAAGAATGATTTTAGTGCCAAAGAAAGAAAATGCTTGGAGACAAATTCTGGACTTTTGTTTCCTAAACCTGTTTATGATATTGTCCAAATTTAAAATGAGTTGCTTCACAACTTGTTACCTCTTCTTCTTCATTCAAGTTTACTTGTGACATTAGATTTTAAATTTGCTTTTTCCACGTGTCAGGAATCTCGCTCTTGAGTGAGAGATCTTGTATACAAGGTGGGATTCCAAGAGAGCATTCAAAAGTCTTTCCTGACTCCTCCTCACAGGACTATGTTTCTGAGATGTCGGCTAGACACAACAATTCAAAGAGCTTTTCTTCCAAAGGAAAAACTAAATCTATATTTACATCTATTTCTCTAGGTTTCACTCATACTTTGGTCAATGGAAGGGAAAATCCTCAGGATTTTGGAACTCATGTTTTCTTCAATTCTCATGATACCCCTGACAAGACTCCAACTGAGAAAGATACAATGGTATCTGAATTCTCTTTGGTCTCAAAACCAGCAATCCTTATTTTTTCAGATCCCAGTGCTGTGGTTTGTCACAAGGGAAACTGTAGATCAGTGAGTATGTATATACCTTTAAGAAGCTATCCAAGGGCTTCCACAAGTGTATAAATACTAACGTGCAAGTCAGACTGCCATTTTGTAGTTAGCTGTTGAGTTGTGGCCATGTATGTATGCAAGCTCTGTCTGTTAGTTCATTTGTGTTTATAGATGCTGCTATCCGTCCTGATGTTTCTGTATATTAAAACATCTAAACAAAACCCCAAGCCTTTTTATTACTTGTATGTAAGAGACGAGTAAGTGACCAGGTGTCAGAACCAGTATTTCTAAAAGGACATGGGCCAATATACAGCAGTGAATCATTCCCTTTATGAATAAACTTCACATATCGGGTCAGAAATGAGTTTCAGGTATTAAAACTTGCTTAGCACTATTTTCTTTCATATAATAAGACAAGGGGCATACAGAACTCTTTAAACAATATTCATATAAACCAATATGTACAGTATTGATAAAAGTATTCAAATTACTACAGAAAATGTTTGAAATAATGTCTGAATTGCACAAAATGAATAAAATAAAGGAAATGATTGCATTTTCGTAAAGTATATGTATTTTTTGTATTAAACAAAGATATCTGAGTTTTCAGAAGTGTATAAAGTGTCCACATGTTCGTGCAGTGTTACAGTAAAGCTATTTCACAAAGAGTACGGCCATTACAAGGCATATTTCGCAAAGTGCAGCCATTACAAGGACTATTTCACAAAGTACAGTCATTACAAGGCATATTTCACAGAGTACAACCATTACAAAGCATATTTCATAAAGTAAATTATTTTGAAGAGTTTATTGTACATTTAAATGTTGTTACAAGCCCACAGAACAGTTTGTTTGTACATAATTATAAGGGACATATTTTCAGTGGGTTTGTGTATACTTTGTGTGCATGGCAGATGGATTTTGAAAACCCACTGCACTTGTGTTTGACAGTAATATTGCTGAGAAATGGAGAGTGTTTGAGCAAGAGTACGCCATTTTGATACAGGCTGCATTTTCTGATATAGATGAAGATACAAAGGCATTTATTCTACTTAATTTAGGTGGGTTGGAAGCCATAGAAAGGGAATGCTCATTTGTGTATGCACCTGCTATCTATGCTGGAAAAGGGGAAAACTATCATATTGTTGTACAGGGCAAGTGAAGGGAGGACCCAGAGTACTTAAAATGTAAATTTAGAGAAATGTGTAACCCCCAGACAAATGTTACAATGGAAAGGCACTTATGTTACACAAGAGATCAAAAGCCAGGTGGGTTTGTGTATACTTTGTGTGCATGGCAGATGGATTTTGAAAACCCACTGCACTTGTGTTTGACAGTAATATTGCTGAGAAATGGAGAGTGTTTGAGCAAGAGTACGCCATTTTGATACAGGCTGCATTTTCTGATATAGATGAAGATACAAAGGCATTTATTCTACTTAATTTAGGTGGGTTGGAAGCCATAGAAAGGGAATGCTCATTTGTGTATGCACCTGCTATCTATGCTGGAAAAGGGGAAAACTATCATATTGTTGTACAGGGCAAGTGAAGGGAGGACCCAGAGTACTTAAAATGTAAATTTAGAGAAATGTGTAACCCCCAGACAAATGTTACAATGGAAAGGCACTTATGTTACACAAGAGATCAAAAGCCAGGTGAAAATTTTGCGGCATATATAACTGATCTGAGAAATAAAGCTAAAATGTACAGATTTTGTCACTTAAAGGATGAGTTGATAAAGGACAGATTTATGTGTGGTATAAAATATTATTCTGTGAGAAAGATTTTGCTACATGACAGTGATTTAACTTTGAATAAGGCCCTTGCAATTTGTCAGATATATGAGCTTACAGAAAAGCACACAGATATGCTTACAAATGAGAGCAACTCTAGAAGGCACAGTGATAAATCTCATGTTGATAGTATGCAGCACATGGTTAAAAGAAATAGGCCCAAGCACTGGGCAGCTAAGAGGTTTACCAGGGATGGCTGCAAGTCTCCCCAGAACTTTCTAGCACATTCCAGAATCAGCGCAGTCTCAGTGAAGCATAAGAATCAGCAAATTCAAAACATGGGCCCCAATCTAGTTTCATTGCCAACTGTCATAATTGTGGTGGAAGTCATGAATCTAAAAGGGAGAACTGTTTAGCCTTTAGTCAATAATGCCACAAATGTAATAAATGGAATCACTTCAAAAGATTTGGTAAATCAAACGGCCGACACTCTTTCATCAAAAGGTAACACTTTATGAAATGAGTTGATCAGTTAGACAGTGATAGCCCCACTCTATATGTTGATGGTGTGTCCAGTTCTTCATGAAATGGTCAGTGCAGTAGATTTAAGGGCAAAGAATTAAGTATTTTGTACTGTTCAGATAAATGGCAAACCCATAGAGCTCAAAGTTGATACAGGCTCCAAGTGCAATGTTATACCTGCAGAAACATTTGCTAAAGTGTGTATAGGTGAAAGGCTTGATTTGGCAAGATGTGCAAAACGTGTTGCTTATGGAGGTGAAGAAATTCAAACTGAAGGCTCAGTTGTGCTTTCATGCTTCTTCCAGCAGAGCAGAATGAGCTACAACTTATTATTTTATGTGGTCAAAAGGCAAGTCCAGTCATTATTAGGGCTCAGAGACAGTTTAAAAATTGGACTACTTTCATTTAATAAGGAAGTTCACCATGTTAGCTTAAAAGACCACTGCTCTAATTTTGCCCAGCACATTTTTTTTTCTGTCTATGCAGATCTTTTTCCAAGAGAAACTAGGCAAACTTTGAGTTGTGTACTCCATGAAGTTAGAACCAGAGGTCAGTATAGTTGTCAGGCCAGCATGAAAAGTTCCAGTAGCCATGCAGGACAGAGTCAAAGCCAAGCCAGATAAAATGGCGGGACAAGGTGTGATTTGTCCAGTTGAAACTCCAATTGAATGGGTATCTTCCATGTTTGTAGCTCATAAGAAAAGCTCAGATGACATCAGAATATGTACTGGTCCACGAGATTTGAACAAAGTATTAAAAAGACCTCATCACACAATCTGCACAATCGAAGAAGTTGCAGCCTTGATGCCAAATGCCACTATTTTTTCTCTCTTAGATGCAAAGATTTCATTTTGGCAAATTCAGCTTGACAAAAAATCCTTACTGCTCACTACTTTCAGTACTCCATTTGGCAGGTACAGATTTTTGAGAATGCCATTTGGGATAAATTCTGCAAGTAAAGTCTTTCAGCGTGCAATAGAGCAATTTTTTTCTGGATATCCTTGTGCTATTATAGTAGACCAAATATAATTCACCTTCCACTTGTTGTAGGTTAAAAACTTTTGTTTTATTCACATAATCCACAAAAAACGAACTTCTGTTGCAATAACACACTCCAGGTTCACAAAAAACGAACTTCTGTTACAATAAGACACTCCTGGTTAAGCGCTTTCATCTGAAGGACTCAGATTTCATCAGAACCAACTACCATACATATTAGCTTCCTTTTATGTGAAAATTGGCGCCAAAAACGTTTTGTCTATAGGGCTTTCTTAAAGGTACATATCTAGAGTGCTTAAATATCAAGAAAAGACAATCATAACTGCTTGTGCAAAAATACATAAATATAATAAATGTAAACTATGCAAAAAATGCAATAAATATCACAATAATATAATAATGTGTTTAAATACATTGTTTTAAATTATTAAAAATTTTCTTACTGATGTGAATATATACATTCAGATCCTAAAGTACTTAAAAATAGCATGTATTATAAAAAATATATTTCAAAATATATTTTAAAATATATTTAAATAAAAACTAACAATAAAGCTTAATCAATAAATCCTTGTACAGTCAAGAGTAATGAAACCTTAAATAAATGAGGGCCTGTATATAACTTAAGCCCTGTCCAGGCTTAAAAATGGCTTGATACTGATAAAATCATTTAAACCAGGTGCAGTGGTGGCATCACAAAATATCTGCCACTCACTTTCTTTATATGCTAACCATGTTTTCCAATTGCCACCATATGATATTGTATCTACCTGGTCTATAATCATAAATTTAAAAGTGTGGTCATCTCCCTTCTCCAAAATATGCTTACTGAGAGCGTTTTTGGTATCTTTCTTTTTAATTTTGTAAAGGTGTTCATAAATTCTGGTCTTAAATTTCCTCTCTGTCTTGCCTATATAATAGGCAGGACAGAGAGTGCAAGTGGCCAGGTATATGACCCTCTGACTATTACAATTTCCAGCCATACTTTTGCACCTGGTTCTCATCAAATTGTCAAGAGTGACCACACTTTTGTCATTGATATTCTTACACTGCTTGCAAGAACCGCATTTTTTCGTAACCTCTTTTTCTTTTGTGTCCCACCTGCCACTTTAACTTCCAAAAGTTTTTTCAAATTAAGTGCAGTTTTGTAGACACAAATGGGGTTCTTGTCAAGATTTGTCAAATTAGTGTCAGGTGTATTTAATAATTCCCAATGCCTTTTTATAATTTCTTTTACCAAATTTGAAAAAGGACTAAATAAAATAATACATACTGTCCTGCTTGTTTGGGAATTTTTCTTTTTATTTTCTAATAAAACCTGACCTAACAAAGGTTTGTATTTCGTGCCCCAATTTCCTTTAACATAGTTAGCTACATTTTCTACCATTTTCTTTGGATATTTTCTATCCAGAAACATCCTTGAAATGTTTTCTATTTCCCTTTCCATGCTCTCCCTAGAGGAGCTCATCCTCACTGCATGAATAAACTGGCCCTTAATAACATTTTTAAACACATATTGTGGGTGGCAACTACTGAATTCAATATAGTCATTAGAGAAGGTAGACTTTCTAAAAATTTTTGAAGTAAAACCATCTGTAGAGGAACTAATAAAGGTGTCTAAGTAAGGTATACCCACTTTGTCTACCTTATATGTGAACTTTAAAAAATCCGTACTAGAGTTTATATAGTCCACAAAAAACCTAATATCTTCTGGGGGCCCCTTCCAGATGATGAACAAATCGTCCAGGTACCTGGAATAGAGGGATATGTGTTTGAAAAATTGACAAGGGAACAAAAACCTATTTTCCCATTCTAGCATGACCAGGTTTGCAAAAATGGGGGCACAAGATGCCCCCATAGCCACTCCCCTGGTCTGCCTGAAATATTCTCCATCATGAATGATGTAGTTGTGGTCAAGTATGAGCCCCATCATGTCAATTATTAAGCTGATTCTGTCCCAACTTAATTCTGAATATTTTTTCAAACTATGTTCAAAAAATTCCAACCCTATAGAAGTAGGGATACATGAAAATAAATCTTTCACATCTATTGTTAGAAATGTGAGATTACTAGACCAAACCTCGGGTGTAATTTTACTCAGAAATTCCCAAGAATCTTTTATTATATGGGGAACTTTGTTATATATATGTTTGGTCCATTGGTCAATGGAAACTCCCATGTTATAAGTCTTCGAGTGTGAACCAGAAATAATAGGTCTAAAGGGTGGGGTATCTATACATTTGTGTATCTTGGGAATTCCAAAAATTCTAGCTAGCCTTGGGTACTCGTTCCTCAAAAAATTATAAAGTTCTTCAGTTGTACGGTTATCTAACAAATATTCTTCTAATATTAAATCAATTCTGTGATGTCCAATATTTATCTGATTTATAGAAATTTCTTCATAGTTTTCTGAGTTGAACAAAATGTCCTGAATTGCCTTGCTGTAATTTTCTGAGTCAAAAATGACTATACCCCCTCCCTTGTCTGGTTTCATTAGTCTAATGTTCTTGTTATCGACCACATTTTTCAAACATTCTCTCTCCCCTCTAGTTAAATTGTCTTCAAAAGGGGCACTGGGTTTGTTTTTAGAGATAATACTTTTGTTTAATCTATATATGTCTCTACAAACCATTTTTTCAAATATTGCTACTTGGGGGTGAGTAATGGGTATATACGTACTCCTTCTCTTAAGTCTCTCTTCATTATATGTAGTTCCAAAATCAGGGTTACTTTTGAATTGTATAGTCAAATTGATTCTCCTACAGAAAAGCTTAATTTCTTTTATTGTGTCTACTAATTTAAAGTTAGCTGATGGAATATACTTCATCCCTTTGCTGAATAAATTAAAAAATTCATTTGTAATAAAAAAGTTAGTATAATTATATACTTTAAAAGATTTTTTAAAGTTCACATATAAGGTAGACAAAGTAGGTATACCTTACTTAGACACCTTTATTAGTTCCTCTACAGATGGTTTTACTTCAAAAATTTTTAGAAAGTCTACCTTCTCTAATGACTATATTGAATTCAGTAGTTGCCACCCACAATATGTGTTTAAAAATGTTATTAAGGGCCAGTTTATTCGTGCAGTGAGGATGAGCTCCTCTAGGGAGAGCATGGAAAGGGAAATAGAAAACATTTCAAGGATGTTTCTGGATAGAAAATATCCAAAGAAAATGGTAGAAAATGTGGCTAACTATGTTAAAGGAAATTGGGGCACGAAATACAAACCTTTGTTAGGTCAGGTTTTATTAGAAAATAAAAAGAAAAATTCCCAAACAAGCAGGACAGTATGTATTATTTTATTTAGTTCTTTTTCAAATTTGGTAAAAGAAATTATAAAAAGGCATTGGGAATTATTAAATACACCTGACACTAATTTGACAAATCTTGACAAGAACCCCATTTGTGTCTACAAAACTGCACTTAATTTGAAAAAACTTTTGGAAGTTAAAGTGGCAGGTGGGACACAAAAGAAAAAAGAGGTTACGAAAAAATGCGGTTCTTGCAAGCAGTGTAAGAATATCAATGACAAAAGTGTGGTCACTCTTGACAATTTGATGAGAACCAGGTGCAAAATTATGGCTGGAAATTGTAATAGTCAGAGGGTCATATACCTGGCCACTTGCACTCTCTGTCCTGCCTATTATATAGGCAAGACAGAGAGGAAATTTAAGACCAGAATTTATGAACACCTTTACAAAATTAAAAAGAAAGATACCAAAAACGCTCTCAGTAAGCATATTTTGGAGAAGGGAGATGACCACACTTTTAAATTTATGATTATAGACCAGGTAGATACAATATCATATGGTGGCAATTGGAAAACATGGTTAGCATATAAAGAAAGTGAGTGGCAGATATTTTGTGATGCCACCACTGCACCTGGTTTAAATGATTTTATCAGTATCAAGCCATTTTTAAGCCTGGACAGGGCTTAAGTTATATACAGGCCCTCATTTATTTAAGGTTTCATTACTCTTGACTGCACAAGGATTTATTGATTAAGCTTTATTGTTAGTTTTTATTTAAATATATTTTAAAATATATTTTGAAATATATTTTTATAATACATGCTATTTTTAAGTACTTTAGGATCTGAATGTATATATTCACATCAGTAAGAAAATTTTTAATAATTTAAAACAATGTATTTAAACACATTATTATATTATTGTGATATTTATTGCATTTTTTGCATAGTTTACATTTATTATATTTATGTATTTTTGCACAAGCAGTTATGATTGTCTTTTCTTGATATTTAAGCACTCTAGATATGTACCTTTAAGAAAGCCCTATAGACAAAACATTTTTGGCGCCAATTTTCACATAAAAGGAAGCTAATATGTATGGTAGTTGGTTCTGATGAAATCTGAGTCCTTCAGATGAAAGCGCTTAACCAGGAGTGTCTTATTGTAACAGAAGTTCGTTTTTTGTGAACCTGGAGTGTGTTATTGCAACAGAAGTTCGTTTTTTGTGGATTATGTGAATAAAACAAAAGTTTTTAACCTACAACAAGTGGAAGGTGAATTATATTTGGTCCTGTTCGAGCTAAGGATTGGTCTCCGCTTATTTGTATCAGTGGTTTTACCTACGGGTTGTTCTTTGTTTCTTACTCTATTATAGTAGACGACATACTAGTTGGAGGTCATGGTGAAGCAGAGCATGACAGAAACCTGAGAAAAGTTCTAGAAAGGGCACGTCAAGTGAATTTTAAGCTCAATCCATAGTAATGTAAGTTTAGGCTACAAGAAGTTGCTTATCTTGGCCACTTATTGGGCTATGAACAGACCCTTCAAAGCAAACAGCCATTCTCAAGATCCCAGCTCCAGACAATGTACAAGCCCTGCAGCATTTTCTTGGCATAGTTAACTACCTAGGCAAGTTCATTCCAGACTTCAGCCAACTTTCAACACCACTCAGAGAGCTGACACGTAAAGCTGTATCCTGGTCTTGGTTAGAGCAACACCAAAGAGCATTTGATGTCCTGAAACAGATAATTGCTAGCCCTCCAATGCTCAGATACTATGATGTTCACAAACCAGTTACACTTTTTTGTGATGCTTCAAAATTTGGTCTTGTGCAGTCATTCTACAAGAAGATTAACCTGTTGCCTATGCATTGAGAACTCTTACCCAAACTGAAGAGCAGTACACAGAGAAAGAGCTTTTGGCAATAGTGTTTTTATGTTCGAAGTTCCATGGTTATGTTTTTGATAGATCTATCTAGATAGAAACAGATCACCGGCCATTAGTCACTATCCTGAGAAAACCTATGATGCTGAGATTACAAAAGTACAATTTCAATCTTGTCTGCAAGAAAGGCAAACTTCTTTATCTTGCTGATACATTAGCCAGATAGCCTAGAAATACCACTGAACAGAATGGCAATCAAAGTTCTCATTCGACTGATGATTTTGAAGTCATGGAAGTGCATATTTTTTCTTCCACACATCTTGATGAGCTTAGAGCTAGTTCAAAATGATGTGAAGATTACTGATCCTACAGACATTGCCAACATACTGGCTGACAGGTTCAGTGCAAACTTCTCACCTCCCCCAAAAGGAGAGATATCTATACCAAACGATTGCAGCCCCCCAAACATCTCCAGCGCCCAAGTGAGAACTGCTCTCTCCAAAGCAAAAAACACAGCATCCATGGGACCTGATGGTGTCCCCGGCTGTGTGCTCCATGAACTCAATGAGGAATTAAACCCACAGCTAGGACAGCTGTTTAATCAAAGTCTTACCTCTGGATACGCACTCCAGGAGTGGCGCACTGCAACTGTGGTACCACTTCACAAAGGCGGTGCCTCCACCGACCCTGGAAATTACCGCCCATTAGCTTGACAAGCCTTATCTGCAAAGCCATGGAGAGGATCATAATGGACCTCATAAATAAAGACATAGGGAATTTGCAGACTTTGGATCCAACCCAGTTTGGCTTTGTCAAAGGCAGATCATGCCTTTTAAACTTGGTTGACTTTTTCAAACAGTCACCAAAGCCATTGATGAGGGAAAGGCAGTCCATACAGCCTACCTCGATCTGGCTAAGGCCTTCGATACAATACCCCATTCGGTATCATTGAAAAACTCATCAGCTTAAATGTCAACCCATACATCACAAGATGGGTTGCAAACTGGCTGAGTGACAGAACCCACAGGGTCAGAGCTGCTGGCGCCATGTCAGACTCAAAGCCTGTCACAAGTGGTGTCCCACAGGGCTCAGTCCTGGGCCCACTCTTGTTTGGCATCTACTTTTCCAAGTACAAGCAAACACAGGAGGGTTATGGCTGACAAAGTTTGCAGATGACTGCAAACTGGGCGCCATAGTAGAAAACACATCTGACACAGATATCCTTCAGAAGGGTCTCACAGAAACGGATAACTGGTGCCAGAGCCACGGCCTAAAGTTAAATGCCAAAAATGCATAGTCATACCCTTCGGGAAAAACAAGGTTACCCCTAGCTACCAAATAGGTGGCAATCCACTGAGCACAGAAGAAGTTATCAGGGACCTGGGGACCCAGGTTGATAGTAGTCTGTCATTCGACACCCATGTAGCTAAAGTAGTTAGGAAGACCTTCTACATTGCCCACCTTATCATGAAGGGATTCTCATCTAGATCAAGGGAGGTCATAGTCTCCCTTTACTCATCACTCATCAGACCAATGATTGAGTACAATGCCCCATTCGAATGTATCTGACCCGACACTTGCAGCAGCTGGAGAGGCCACAAAGTTCCTCACCAAAAGGATAAAGGGTCTCAAAAATCTGTCCTATGCTGCCCGACTGAAAGAACTCCAGCTCTATTCAGTCGCACCGCTTGCTCAGAGGTGACCTTTGCCTAACATACAAGGCCATGTCAAACCCAGATTTGATGAATATGCTTCACCTCAAAAATCTAGATCCATCAGAGCCACAAGGGCGGAGACTTAAACCTTGACACGGCTATTAATAGGACGTGCTGGAGGGATAGATTCATCACCCAAAGACTCCCTATGCTGTGGAACAAAATCCCGGTACATGTGAGGCAGAGCACCTCGCTGGCCTTGTTCAAGAGAAATCTTGACCAATGGATGGGAGATCGCAGATATACCCCAGGGATTACCTCAGTGTCACTGCTCGACAGAGGCACAGAAAAATAATGGGTATAGTTCCCCATACTAAAGGGGTGGCCTAAGCCACAAAACGATGGGCTAGGCTTGTAAATGCCCTCGGGCAGATAGCCTAGTATGAACCTATGAACCTATGAACCTATGAACCTAGAGTTCACACAGCTACAGATCCAGTTTTACAGAAGCTCAACCACTTTATCAATCATGGATGACCGTCAAAGAAATCTAGTTTACCTCAAGAAGTGCAACCTTATTTTCCATACAGAGATGAGATTTTGTCTGACAAAGGTATCATTATGAAAGGTCCAAAAGTGATTGTTCCAAAGTCCTTGCAAACTGAATACGTTACTATCTTACATTGTGGTCACCCTGGAATTGAATCTACCAAAAGAGGAACAAGAGAACTAGTATTTTGGCCTTCTAATAGTACAAAGCCACATCAACAGAAAGAACCACTTTAGCTTAACCAGATTCTGGAACTACCTTGGTCAACAGTAGTCACAGATATCTTTGAGTGGAATGGTCAACATTTCTTGATGCTAGTAAACTCTTACTCCAATTCATCTGAGATTGACTTACTTCCTAACGTAGCTGAAAAAATACTCTGTTCTATACAGTATACACTGTCTTTTCAAACTATGGCTAGCATGATTATTAGCTTGAATAAAAGCTGCAGGAATTATATGAAATATAAAGGGTTAATTAGAAATGGTGTAAAATGCTGAAAAATAAGTAGTAAGTGTGCTGGCATAGCTTAGTTAGATTTTGGCATCTGTAAGGGAGTATGTTATTGAGAAGCAAAGTCTGTAAAAATAACTGCGCAGATGGCAGCTGGAAGGACATCAACAAAATAAAGAGATGTAACATCAAGCAAGATAAAGTTGGAACATCAGATAGTGCTGGAACACCATGTTTCAGATAATGCAAGACTGAGTTTCCATGGATCATCAAACTACAAAGAACTAAGGACAAGGGAACAAAAAATACAAAGAAAGAACTGTTTTACTTCAGACTTTGAGAAAGAAATACCAGACCTTCTGGTATAAATGTAACTGTGCGTAAACAAGCTTTGGGTATTTGCCATAGAGAGCTGACAGCATATGAGTTACATGCTTGTAGATCTGAAAAGAAAAATGTCTAAGTAAAGCGTATTAATTGAAACAGTTATCTTCGTGTATTTATTGTACTCAGTACAATACAGCAATAAGACTAGTTGATCACAATAAATAATTAAATATACTTTGGTATGTTTGCATGTGAATGCAAGTAACAGCAAGAAACCAACAGAAGGCAGTATAAATAATTCTTCATTAGCATCTTGTACAGTCATTACTAAGAGGAAATGTCAATTTTGCTGTACATGGATCTCCACACAAAGTTATTTCAGACAGTGGCATGCAGTTTACAAGCCAACAGTTTGAAAGATTTGCTGAAGATTGGGATTGTACTCATGTAACTAGTAGTCCTGAGTATCTGCAGTCAAATGGTTTGGCAGAACATGCAGTACAAAGTGCAAGGCAGATACTGGAGAAGCTAAAGTGAGACAATAGTGATGTTTTCCTGAATCTCTTAAACCTCAGAAATGTTCCTCATGATAAACATCTAGGTTCACCTTCACAGAGACAAACCAGAACCACCTTAGCAATCAGTAGTCAGTTGTTGGTTCCGTATGTCAAGAACAGATCAGTTAAAGCTAATCTGTTGAAGAAACGCCTGTCCCAGAAGTCCTACTAAGATAAGACCAGCAGACCGCTCAGTCCATTACAAAAAGGAGAGGTGGTAAGGATGCAAACATCCAAAGGTTATGATCAGATTGGTGTCGTGAAAAATATTGGTCCACAGCCAAGATCATACACTATAGAATCTGAAAGAGCAATCTTTAGGCGGAATTGAAAACATTTAAAACTGGTGTCCAAGCCTATACCACAGCAGTGAGCATGTGAAGAAGACTCTCTATCTCAGAGTGAGTTATCCAGTGTTCCAATTCAAGAGGAAGTTCCAGAGGACATTCCTATTCCTGTGATGAATCCAGATGTTCCTGATACGAGCTGTGCACCAAGTCTTCTCATTATTTGTATGTAGGTGACGAATGAGCAACAGAAATCATTTGGTGAAGACAACAGATAACCCAAAATCCAGGTCCCCCCAATCCAAAGCAGTCATTCACTATAGGTGCCTCAGACTTTGCTTGGGGAGCAGTTTCATGGGGGATATAGGTGCAAGGTGTGTGGGACACCAAAGACAGATGCAAGTGCATAAATATGAAATAGATGCTTGCCCTGATCAAGGCACACAACTCTCTTAATCATCTTTTGTCCCCAAGATCTCTTCAAGTTGTTTCTGACAATCCCCATAGTCCAGTGGTATATTAACAAGCAAGTAGGGAACCAGGTCAAACTTACTTTTCAGACTAGCCATGTTAGAGTTCCCACATTCTGTCAAAGCAAAATTGTGTGGTAAATAAGGGCAGACCTCCATGAACGGAATTCAGATCAGGGTGACTTTCAGGATTTGATCCATCTGTGGGGTGTTCCCCAAGTAAACCTGTTTGCATCCTCTATAAACAATCAGCTGGCAAGATTCTGCTCCAAGCCTCAATGCAAGAAGGGCTGGAAGACAGATATCTTTTATTTTCCTTGGACAGGAATGTTCCTGTATGCTTTTGCACCCTTTCCACTAATACTCAGTGTACCTCTAAAGATTCAGAAAGAATTCCCCAAGATCATTGTGGTGAATCCTTTCTGGTCCAGGCAACAGTGATCATCCCTTCCATTGGAAATGGCCAGGGGCAATTACCATAATCTTCCTCACAGACTGGATCTACTCATACACGAATAGGGGTGTTTGATACACCTTAACACACCAACCAACTTCAATTGACTTCCAGGATGATAGGATCTTAATTCCCTTTAGGAACCTGTTTTCTGAAGACGTGCAACAGGTACTAATGGAGATCAGAAAGCTTCCTACTAGAAAATCATGTATTAGCAAATGGAAAAGGTTATCTAGTTGGTGCCAACAACATAACTAGCACCCATTCAGGGTTAGTTGCTCTCTGATTTTACAGTATTTATGTGAGTTACTATCTCTGTCCTTTCTTACTCCTCTGTCAATGTTAATTTATCTGTCATTTCAGCATGTCTGCCCAAAAATCCTCCTCTTTCAATGTACTTTCATGACAATGTTTTTGTAAGGGGTTTTACATAACAGACCTACAAGACTACTGGTGATCCCTCCTTGGGTTCTTAATTTTGTGTTAGAGAAGTTAATGCAATTTGAAGCAACTAACCTGGCTGACTTGAGGTCATTACAAGCCTCATCTGCAAAGCTGTGGAACATGTTTTAACTGACCTCATGAACTACAATATGAAGAATGTTGTTAAACTTGATCCCCAACAGTTTGGCCTTATGTGAAGGATAGATCCTGTCTATTGAAGCTGGTAGACTTCTTCAAAAGGATTACAGAGGTAAAGACGGTTGGGCATACAGTACACACTGTGTGTATTGATCTGACCAAAGCCTTTGACACCATTCCTCATGTTGGCATCCTACAGAAACTAAATGCTTTAAAATATACCCATATGTGTTAAGATGGATAGCAAATTGTCTGGAAGACACACACTAATAAGTGCAAGTTGTTGGTGCCTCATGGCAGGGCATGAAA
Source organism: Protopterus annectens (assembly GCF_019279795.1). NCBI lineage: Eukaryota > Metazoa > Chordata > Ceratodontiformes > Protopteridae > Protopterus > Protopterus annectens. The sequence goes on along the minus strand of NC_056750.1, from coordinate 523,357,371 downwards.
GAGGCAGCATTGTATCTCTGGTCTTGATGCTGGATCTCTCTTTTTCAGCATTTACTTCTCAGATCTCCAAGCAGAGACCCAAGGCATCTGGCTAACAAAGTTTGAGATAACTGCAAACTGGGGGTTGCTAATTTGGGTCTATATTAAATCAGCGAATGTTTAAAATAGTGAACACTGATTTATCGACCCTTTAAGAGTGAAAGTTGACAATCCCGAAGACATGGGGAAAAAAATCGCTGGGCCATTTTTAGAACTTTGCCATTTCCTCCACTGTGGTGTGATCTTGGAGTTGGTGTAAGTGTGGGGGGGGGGGGATTTTTTTTATTTATTTTTATTGTAGAACAGTGATTTTTTTCCCCCTGGGAAAAAAATCGCTGTTCCGTGTCTTCCAGATTGTCAGCTTTTTCTGTTAAAGGGTCGATAAATCAGCATTCGCTGATTTAACATAGACCCACTAATTTATCATCTAGCACTAAATCCCTCCAGAATAAACTCTCCTTAGTAAGCCTTTGGAGTACTAAAATATTAAAAAGTGTAGTATCATCACTTTTGGTAGACATCTCCTCCTGTCATTATATTTATAAACAACACACCACTACAAAATGAAAATGTAGTCAGGGACCAAGGAACATAGTTTGAAAACACCATTTCTTTTGACCATCATGTGATAGCAGGTGTCAGGAAATCATTTTATTTAGCTCAGCTAAGTATCAAAGGAGTATCATAAGTGCTGAAAGAGGTAATCATTCCCTTACACTCAGCACTTATTAGACCAGTTACTGAGTACAACACTCCTTCAAGATGTATCTCATTAAACATGTAAAATAATTGGAAATGTTCCTAACCAAAAAAAAAATCACATTCCTGAAGTCCCTGAGTTACCGAGAGAGACTGAAAGCACTATCCCCTTTATTCAGTGTTTTGGAGACTTTTGAGAGAAGATCTCTGACTCTCTCACTGCACCATCAGAGACCTGGTTGTCTTGAACCTCTTTATTTTTCTGCATGTCCAATAGCCCTACCAATACTAGAATCAGGGACATTAATTTTCACCAGCTGATAAATAAAACATGTTGTAAGCATAGGATGTATAACCCAGCATTACTCAAATCACTGAAGTAAATGCTTCAACATTCTAAACAATGCAACTTGCTATATGCCTTTAAACATAATTTAGATATATGGATGGGTAAAAACAAATTAGACAACAACAAAGCTAAACTCCACAGGATGGCTTGGGTTTATTAAACAAATAATTAAAACACTTAAAAAGACAGTGGAGTGGATAAGCACTTTTGGAATCCTTCTTCAGATCCTAAAATCAGTAAAACATAATTGGTCCGTCATAAGGAGGTTTAACCAATCAAATCACTTTCCTCAGCCGATACCTCTTTAATGCTGGTTTTAAGGAAAGAACACCATTTAATCCTGGTTCATAGTCCACTCTTAGGTCTGCAATCCATTGTAGTTCTTTAAACTCAATGGTGTTAGACAAATCACCTCTTCTCAGTCCATTCTTAACACATTCTAATACCATGAACGAAAATTTATGTTCAGGAAATTGCATAAGGTCTTGAAATAAAGCATTCGTGTTCACCTTATGTTTCATCGTATTCAGATGTTTTAAAATCCTTGTTTTAAATGGGCAGTTGGTCTTACCAATGTAGAATCACTCACAATATTGACACATAGCAGCATATACCACATTCTTTGTATTACAGTCAGCAAAAACATTTCGTTGATACACTCTTTTAGTGACTGGATGTACAAATTTGTTTGTGATATTAATATAAGGGCATGCTTTACATCTACCACATCTACAGGTACCATTCTTCAGGGTATAGGACTTATTTGCCATCATCTTGTCACCACATAACAATCTTTTCAAAATCGGCTTATTCGTAAAGCAAAATCTAGGAACTTCTCTTACTATTTTCCCTAATGATGCATCTGCTACTAATATTTTCCAATTATTTTTTATTATGTTACATATCTGCTAAACATCCTGACTATACGTGATGGTGCATCTCATATTTTCTGTATTTCCCCTTCTCCCAGTTTTAACTCTTCCTACATCACGATGAAAATATGTTTTTTTTTTTTTTTTCAAACTAGAATCATTGAATCAACCAACACTTCCCATTATTTACTTCTTTTGGTTTATAGCCTGTTTGATGTAAACATTTTTTCACGTGGTAATTCTCAACATCTTGATCTTCCTGCTTGGTAGTCAGCCTTGAGCCTCTTAAAAACTGTTTTTTTATAACCTTTGGAAAAATATGAGGGGGATGCATACTATCATGTTGGAATAAATGATTACGCCAGCAAGGTTTATGATACATCAGCAAATTGACTGGTATGGCTGTCTTGGAGAAAGAGGTGCTGGGAAGGCCTGAATGGTCATAACACTTAAAGCCCTTGGAATATCTATGGAATGAATGAAACACAGCTAAATGCATGCCAAAATTCAGTATTAGTTTTTAGCAGTCTGGTTTACAAAAGAGGTGATAGGCACATCTAAATAAATATTATCTGCGTATTAGTATTAGTTTGCAGTAACCTTTTTATTTTTTTCTTCAAAGTACAAAACATGCTGAAAATGGTAAAAGCATTGAACAAGCCTTCATAGATGCATCTGGATATTAGATAATACTCCCTCACCATAACATTATGTGGACTAATGTCCCTCACGTGGCACCTGCTGAATAAATTAACGACAATGTCAGTGATAAGAGATGGTGGGCCATTGTCAGCAAGAGACCTATGGCATACCGATCTTGACATGTCTACTGACATGCATATGATGCTTTATATCACAGTCCTCCCAACACACTGATTATAATATCAAAGTTCTACTGGTCCCTGGTGACAGTGGTTAGATCTACAGAAATATAAGACAAATAAAAGACTTATTGGTTACTGAAACAAGTGTTAATGGCTCACTTCAAAATTTAAGGGCGATGTTGTTAATGGTATATCTTATGACCTTCAAATATATAAAAACTCAATGAAAACGTCATCATCACAAAATGTTAAGGACAGTTGTAAGAACTTTCATCACATTCAGGACTTCTTCAGACTATGGTAAATAATGGTTTCTTTTATTGGTTTTCTTGTGTAATGGTGGTATCTTATAACCTTACAAACTTGTTTCTGGGACAACAAGAATTACATCTTGAGGAATTGTGTTGATTACTCTAAAAGTAATTGCAATGCACAAGTTACTGTTTGTTCTAAACACCATCATTCAACCAATATGTACAGGTGGTTCCATGATGACAGTTTTAATCAAACCATGGGTGATTTCTGTAAAACTGCTGCTTGACTACACATTGCATTTTAACAGTTTTGGAACCAAATTTCAGCACACTTAATGAATATTCAAGACTCTGAAATGCTTTATTTATATGTGTGGGTGTGCATACACAAAGGGTATTTTTTTTCTCTTTGTGTACCTCCCCAACTCTTAAGGTGAACCGTGTTTGCCCTTTTTACCCATTCATTTCCTCTGCTCTGCCAGAACATTTAGCAACCTCTCCCTTCAAGCAGAGATATGATTCATGCTGCTTCACTTTATTTTCCAGGTTGGGGTAAAACTCCAGGTCTATTGTTGGGGCTGTCATGCCTGAGAACCTTGCTTACCTATTCATTTATTTGTTTGTTTGTTTATTTATTTGGCCATAGACCCTCTCTGGGTAGCTGTCATATGCACTCCCATATATGACAGTGGTGTATATACAATAATAGAAAAGAAAACAAACTATACCAACCATTTTCACTTTCGTGTAATACATATTATAATAGAAAACAAACCATATCAAGTATTTTTCATTTTCTTGCAGTATACAACTATATTTTCTTGTTAACAATTATTATTGATTACAACATACCCGTAAATCTCACTCCTCCTCTAGGTCATTATTTTGCATGTAGATCTGATGCTGTTTTCTTTGCCCGCCTCACCCTGTGGGTTATCGGCTCCAATTAGACCCAAGGCCAGCATCCAGCATCTCAGAATCATTAGCTCCAAAGTATCACTTCCTTTTCCACAATGCCCTGTGCACTTAGCTCTCCTCAGATCTCATTTTGGCTTTCAGTGTCAGATGTGTCTGTATGATTCTCACAGCTAAGTGCTTTTCTTTGCAATTTTATTTTTCCCTGCACCCCATTCTTTCAGTCATTTTTTGATATTTCTCAACTCTGTTGTTGAGTTAGTGTGCATGTATATTCTGAGTGTTTTTGTGTGACTCTGTGTGTGTAGCCGTTTGCCTTGCTCATGCCATTTTGTGTCAGTAATGCTGATTTCCCTTCTACTTGTCTCCTGCTTATAGAAAAAATAATAATAGCTTTACTGTTTTGTCAGTGTTGTAGCAGTTTATTAGAGTGTTTATACATTGGTACATTCTTGATGTTGGTTGTTTTATGTTATTCTACCCTTGACGGCTTTTTCACTGAAGTTTGATGGACAATACTTCAGGCTTCAAAAGTTGTTTGGATGTGGGCACAGTTGTCCCCCCAAGACTCCCATGACTCCCATCTACCACCTGGACTCCGTGTTATCAGGCCTTGGTGTCCTTTGGAGCCAGGACTCTGGCTGATCACAAGCAAAAATGTTGTTAAGGGGCTTGTTTCCCCAATTCTGCTGCCCCTGCCTAGGCTGCCATGTCTCCTTCTCCATCGAAGAAGAAGGATAAGTACAGGGACAGACAGAAGGGCATGAATGGAAAAGAGAAGGAAGAAGAAGAAAGACTTAAAGAATGAGAAAAGCATAAACTAAAAGAGAAATAACCCCACAAATGTTGTGCTGATTTTGCATTGGAAGGTCTACCAGATCTGAAGGCCTTAAGGCCCTTGGCTGCTCTAGCTATCACTTTGACTTAAGAATATGTAGCTCACCAGCACCAAGCTCCATCTTTATTGGCTCTAGCTTTAGATCTGAGCAAATCTGTGGCATAGAACATTTAATGCCAATGTTTACTCGAGACTCCAGTTTTAGGTTGGCTCCATTTGCTGTTTATCTCTGTCACACTGGATTTGAAGTTTTCTCTGGTGTTGTCCCATCCCTTCCAGAGCCAGGATGTCATCCACCCTTTGATTCAACCTGGTCAGCTGCCTTCCATGCCTTCCTCAAGTTGGCAAGGTCATCCAGGAGCATCAGAAAATCTGATCCGGACCAGATCATGCAAAACTTTTTTATGGTCCAAAATGACTCTTGGACCATTCTCTCACCCTCACTCCCGGGGGATAAGCATCCTCCACCTTTGGCATTTATACTTGTCATTATTCTTCCAGCCCATGTCTTGGTACTGGTGACCTTGCTTCTGACTCAAACCCCTTCTTCAATGCAAACAGCTGAATGCCTTGATATACTCAACTTCAGCGTTTTTGAAGTTGTGCGGTCAGCGATGAGGGCCCAGGGTGGAAATTAACATAACAGAGCCATCCTTTCCCTTGGGTGCTGAAACTGTGATTGCTCCTGAATCCATGGATTGAAGAATATCCTTCTCCAGCTGTGTCCCACTTTGGTATCGACATTCTTCATCATAGAAAAGATATTGTTTCACTTGGAGACAGCATTTCTGCACCAGTGTCTGACCCATCCCAGTCCTCCTGTCTGTCTAAGGTCTTTATTGCATGATCTGTTCCTGGGACAGTCCACACAAATAGGCTTTGAGCAGTCTCAGACCTAAGCTCCCCCAAGGACTTCTTGTCCCCTTTGGAGCAGTACACAGGAAGAGCTAGTGCAAGAGGAAGTAGTAAGTACTTACAGACCCCGGAGGACTCTCATACTGATGATTCCGACCTTGATGAAGGGGAATTGTCCCCTAAAAACCTCCATGAGGAAGCCTCTTTTGGTGATCTACTGGAATTGATGAGGCAGTGGGGAGGATGGACCACTAAAGCCTTTTCTCTTAAGCAGTTGGTCTTTCATGAAGCCTTCAGTACAAATCCACCCATGTTGTGGCTGATACCCCCCTGGACACCCTCATTGGCCTGGTGTCCCAGAGGTCTTGGAGATAACCCAGTGTTGTGGAGCCCATTCCCCATAAACTGGGCAAGGTATTGTTTTTTCCCCAAGGACAGGTCCTTTTGGAGTAAAGATCTCGCAATTGATGCAGCCAAAAAAAAAGGAGATTTCTGAAGAGTGTGCATTGGTCCTTCCCCTGAATAAAGAGTCACAGGCATTGGACCAAATTGGAAAGTGCACATATGCTTTGGCCATGTTTGCTGTCCATACTCTGAATTATATGGCAGACTTGACTAGAATTTAAAGGGATTTAGTTACAATGTTGTCTAATTCACTGGCATTGTAAGAGTCTCCAGAGGCCCATAAATCCTTGGAGACTCAGATGTTTACAGTGTTGTCCATATCTAATGCATCTATGATGCTGATCTCCAATGCAGTTGATGGTATGAGCAGCAGGCACCAGCATTGCAATTCACTGCTATACCTGGAAGTGCTTATGTAACTTCACAGAATGCTTCAAGGTTTTGTTCCTTAACATCACTTTTGATGGGTCCACTTTGGTTGGGCCCAAAGTTAAGGGCATTTTTACCAGCAGTGAGCAGGAGGGTAAGACTTTTCTACCCTCAACAAACCAGTGAGATGAGAAAAGAATGTTCTTCTGAAAATCACAACAATTTTCCCAGGACACTTCAGGCAAAGGGGACCACAAGCAAAAGGGAAAACTTCAGTGGACGCTGCCCATGGGTCACAGCTGGCTTGCAGAATGAAGGCTTCATAAGTCCTTTCTTTGGCAACCCTTTCCAGCTCTTCTGAAGCTTTTCCCAACTGCTGTACTCTGGAGGCAGTCAGGGGGGTGGTGGGATTGTGCTTGACTTTCTTCCCTGAAGCTTGGGAGGCCACCACATTAGATGCTTGAGTGTTGAGAGTCATTTTCAGAGACTATTCTATCCCCTTCCAGTTTTCCCAAAAAGTGAAGCAAAGATCCCTTCCTAATGTTCAATTCCATCAACAAAGGGAAGCAGCGGTAGCAGAAATTCACAAGTTGCTCATACAGCAAGTCATCCAAGAGGTCCTGCCAGACCAAAGAGGATCTGGGTTCTACTTAAGATTCTTTTAGTGCCAAAGAAAAGCAAGGATCTTATCCCCATCCTAGACCTCAGCGAACTGAATCTTTGTGTAACACAAACCAAATTCTAGATGGTGACAGTGCAGTCCATTCTACTTTTATTGAGAAAGGATGATTGGATGTGGTCAGTAGATTGCAGAGATCCCTACTATCACATAAAAATAGCAAGGCATCCAGGAGGGTCCTGCACTTCATGAGCGGTGCCAGTATCAAGCACTGCCTTTTGACATAACCACAGCTCCCCTTGGTGTTCAGCAAATCTATGGCAGTGATAGCAACTTGACTCAAGCTGCAGGGATTCTAGGTATTCCCATACCTGGATGACTGCTTCTTATAGCGACTACAAGAGCATCATTAATTTAGACAAGGGACTTTCTGATACACCTTTGTCTGTCCTCAAGCATCATTGTCAACTTTGAGAAATACAATTTGGAAGCTGTTTAAGCCCTGGAATTTATCAGATGTAATCTGGACACCTCCATTTAAATTGCCAGACTACCCCTCTCAAGACTGATCTTTACATGCTTAAAGCCAGTCAGGTACTGTGACTTCAGAGTCCATCAATTTTGTCGATCCTCTGTCTGTTAGATCCCATGGCTGACACAGTCTCTCTTGTCCCTTCGGCCAGGTTCTTCATGGCAGTTCTCCAGTAGACCTTATCAGTCCAGTGGTCATTTGCAAGTAATCTGATGAACTTTCCTGTTAATTGCACCAAGATTTGCCACAGTCACTTATCTTGTTGGCTGATGTCTAATAAGTCACTTAAGCCATCAATTTATTCATCCTCAGCCCACAGCTGCAGTTATCATGGATGCTTCCCTCCTGAGATGTGGAGCATTTTAAGAAAAGATGGAAGAATGCACCTGGTCCCTGTTAGAGGCCCATTTGCACATCAGTGTATTGGAGATGAGAGTAGTCCTCTTAGAACTCCAGGCCTTTCAGGACTGCCTCTCCAAGGGTGTGATTGCTATCCAAACTGACAACATAGCTGTAGTTTGGTACATAAGCAAACAAGCGGGAACCTGATCTTACCCCACTATGTTGTGAGGCTGTGGCAATGGGTGATGTCATTTCAGTGCTTTTTGATAGCAATGTACATAATGGGGAGAGCCAACATTCTAACAGGTAATCTCAGCTGGAGCATTTTTTTGCCTCACAAGTGGTCCCTTAATCTTTCAGTAGAAGCTTGGATTTTCAGCAATTGAGAAAAGCCTTGCTGCGACTTCTTCATGACACTCTTTAGCACTAAATACAGCAGCTTCTTTTTTCTGATACTTACCAAGGGACAGTCACTGAGGAACATTCTGCTGCATGCTTGTTCCCCCCCAGCCTACAGTATGCCTACTGTCCAACCCCTTCGAAAGTCAGGTTTTTGCAAAAGGCCTCTCACTGCAGAGGGACAGTGATTCTTATTGCCCCCTTCTGGCCCATATGAGTTTGGTCCCCCCTCCTGTGGCCTCATCTGGGATACCCTGTCACGGTACTAGACCCAGTTCCAGATCTGATTTCTCATCTGTGAGGTCAGCCTCACCTGAAGTGGAAATTTCTCAGGTTGACTTTGCGGTTCCTTCAAATCTAATGATTGGCAGACATCCCAAGATGTCTAAGAGAGTTTTACAGATACTTCCTTTTCTCAGAAGCACTGTACCAGAAAGATGTATGGTACCAAGTGGAGAAGATTTTCTATCTGTGCTATTTCCAACGAGATTGATCTATTCTTAGCCCTTTAGATGTCATTTTAGATTTTATAGTTGGTCTTTTCTCTTCAGCTTCTAGCTATTCCACCGTTAAGGTTCAGCTGGCAACCATATCAGACTTTCATGTCAGTCATAGCCAACTTCTGATTGCTTCTCTAAGACTGTCCAAAGATTTTCTAAATCGTGCCTTTTTGGTAAGGTCCCAAAGAGAGAAATCCTATTCCTCCATGGGATTTTCCCCTTCTGTTTTGAGCCTTGACCAGGGCCCTCTTTGAACAGTCTGCTTCTACTGATTTAAAGTTTCTCTCCTGTCTCCTGTGAGATGCACTTTCTGGTCATGGTAACCTCAGCAAGAATACCACCTTACCTTGTTTTCCATAAAGAAAAACATTTTGTAGAACAAGCCTTTCTTTTTTCCAAAAGTGGCAGAGTATAATTTGAATCAATTGATTCTATTATCAGTTTTATTCCCCAGTTTCTGTAAGAAAGGTGAATATATGCTACATTGTATAGATCTCCATCACCAGTTGTGATTCTTTTTGGACATGGCCAATCAGAAAATCATATCTATTTTTGTGTCTTTTTCTAGTGATAAGCTTGTGAAAATAGCATAAAAAATGACCCTATCCAGATGGCTTTCTGATTACATCTCCTTTATGTATTCCATAAAAAGGTCTGTCTCTTCTCTTTAAGCCTAAGGCCCACTCTACTAGGGAAATTGCTACTTCAATGGCCTTTTTTAGCCATGCTTCTCTAAATGATATTTGTGCCACTGCTAACATGGTCTAACACTCACACCTTTGTCAACCATTCTAGACTCGACATTTAGTCCAGATACAGATCCACCTTTGGCTCTACCATTTTATGTAATGTTCTCTCCTAACACCACTCATTTGTTTGGCTGGTGACTGTGTCCCCCAGGTTGAGGCAGACAGAAGAGTCAACATCAAATACAAAAGTTATGTACTTACTATAATGCTAGATCCATGTTGTGTTCTTCCATCTGTCTCAGCCATCTCTTCCCTCCATCCTCCTCCTCCTGGACCTTGCAGACTGGACTGAAGTCTTTTGTCAGGCCCTCTAGTCTGTTCTTTGACTTCCTTTAGGGTTGATTCTGTTGTGGTAGGTCAGGTGAGATAAGGCAAACTCGATCTGAGGAGACTTTCAGTATGTAGGGTATCATGGGAAAGGAGGTGGAGCTTTAGAGCTGAAGATTCTGAGATGCCTACCTTGGATCCAGTCGGATCCAATAACCCACAGGCTGAGATAGATAGAAGAAGACAACATTGATCAAGCATTATGGTAGAATGTAACTTCTGTTTTCCATAAATTCCATTTATTTCTATGTAGTTTGGTCCTTCTCTTTTCTAAAGATCCAGTCTTCATTACTTTTATCTTCTTTAGAGTATTCAGTACTTCAGTTGCAGTTGGTTTAGATTTTGGCTTCCATTTCTAATAATTGCTTTACTTGGCAGCCAGTAGCATTAAACTTAGTCAGGTCTTACCGTATTTGGGCAATTCTGATCTTATATTTCAGGTCAAAAGAATCATGTTCTTATTAACAATCATTTCCTCTCCCATCATTTCTGACAAAAGTATTCTGTTGAGAATTGTTAAAATCTGCCAACTCATTACATTCACAAATAACATGTTCCCGGCTACTTTTCTGTCTCCCATCATTTGCAGTCTACCTGAAGTAAAGTTCCCTGAAGTCTGCCTGGGATATGAAACACCTCTAGGCACTTCCAAGCAAAAATTCTAAACCTTCTAGACTTTGTTGCATACTTGGGAACTATACATATGTCCTGTCATTGTTCTTTTGTATACTTCCTTTCAATTCTCTCTCTTCCCAGTCTTTTCCATCCTTTGAGAGATTCTTATAGTTGTCTTGCAATATTGTATGTGCCCAACTAATTTGCTGTGCAAGTCTGTTATGCACATGTATGTGCATACGTAGAAGGTTACACGACAACATAGCTTGCTAAGCATGTCTCTGGATCCATACACACAGCATAGTTGAACAGGTTTTAATCCCACTCTCCCTTTCCTGGTTTTCCAGTATCTATTAATTTGGCCCTAGGTTGTCAGGGCCACACTTCATATGACTTTTTTTTTTTTTTTTTGCCTCTGAGTCCCAGAACTGAGATTCTTTAAGATTGTAGCAGTTCACTCTGCATACAGAATTCACTCACTTTGGAAGCAAAGCAAAATGTTTTGGTCATGAATACATTTTTTCAAAAGTTTTCTCGCATAATTTGTTATATCTGGACTTCAAAAGAAACTGCTTTGGCCAGTAGCCATTCTGCAGAATATCATTATTTCCGGTTTCATGCTAGTTCCCCAAGATAAAATTCCAGATGCAAAATGCAGGAAAATTCATCAAAGTCCCAACCGTGCATATAAATATTGGCAATTAGCAAGTAAACATACATTATTATTCTAACCACATGTTCACATTATCCACTACTCTAAAAACACCATTAACCTTTTTTAATTTGTTTCTAGCAGTAATCTGTGCTTGTAACCTTCAACCTCTTAGCACAAAACCAAATCTAATGGCACAAAACCACTGACAGATTTTAAACATTGCTCTTTTAATCTTAGAAAGTTGATAGCATGCATTTTCCTAAAGGATATAAACAAACCTAACATTGAAATGTCTGGCATTGTTTACTGACTTCAGTTCTCAATGATTTGCCGGATGATGACATATTTAATGAGGAACATACCAAAAATATGAGGTATAAATCTGGACATCCTTTGAAATTTCTGGGCAATCGAGAGGTATGCTTACACACTTCTCATTCCTTTAGTTTTGAAGAGAGCATATTTCACTCTTCATTAGTTCACAATAACCAAATATGAACAAATGTCCTTGCACCGAGTTGGTAACTGTTTACCTTTTGGATGTTACATGGCTTTAAGCTCATTAATAAACGGTATAGTGAAAAAGCCATGGGAAAACAGCAACTAATTAAAATCTGCTCACAGCCAGAGTAGGGGCTGGAGTGAGGAAAATTATTTCCCAGTGGCAGCTAAGGAATGTAATAACTAAAATCTCATGAACTTAGGAGCATATATGAGTATCAATGCATTCATACAGACAAATGAGCTGCAAGACAATAAAGACAATTCTAAACCATAAATATCTCATTGCATGTGTTAAAAGTATATTCTGACCAGATTTAAAAGTGGAAAGGAGACTAAATGACAGTATGAAAAAGGGGAATTCAAGCAAACAGAAGCACATAAGGGAAACATGAGGAATGAATAGGATGAATGAAAGTTGGCGTAATAAGGGAAGGTGAAGGCTGTAAGTAAAGTTGAAGGAATGGTAAGAAGGTTAGGGTAAGTAGCAGGAGCAAGTGCACAAACATAGAAGACAGAAAAGACTGCCAGAGGAGGTGCTAACACACAAGGGGGGGGTGCACAGTGGATAGGGTACGTCATACAAACAGAGAGAGCAAACAATGGTGATGGGGAAGACTGAACAACAGACAAAGGAGGGGAACACTGGAATGGGGGATAGAGGAGGTGTGATCTACAAGTACACCTCTATCTGTGACTGATCAAGTGGGAGTCTAGCAATAGCTTGCACTCCTTCACCACTGGGTCCTGGCTCAGGTGGATCTGCCAGCAGTTAGCAATGTTGGAAATATGCAAGCCACAAAAGGATTATTTCCATGAAGCCAGTGCTGGCATCAAAACACAGATCCACCAATACCCCCGCCACCTCTGCAAGCTTTCTGCATGTGACAAATTTCCCACCACCACTGATACAGCCAACAGTGGAAGCAACAGCACTCCCAATGAGTAAAGATCCACTAGGTCAGGGCTAGAGGGCCTATCAGCCTCTGCTGATGATGATACTGGTGAGGTGACCCAGGCAGGCTCAGTTGCAGATGTCACTGGTGGGGATGGTCTGTAGGGATTGAGAAGTGGTGGCACATTCACAAGCACTTCTATGGATTCTGCTGTGTAGAAGAGGAAAATAAGTAAAAAGAAGAAATATAACACTGAAAGTATTTAAAGTAAAGGATAGTAACAAAGGGGGAAGAGAGAGAGAAATGCAGACATGCATTGAAATTCAATATGATATAAATAGGATAAATGGTAGCTCAGTTAGAACTGTAACAGTACTATGAGAAATCATGTTACCAGGGGACTAGTACAAATGCAGGCATGTAATCTGAATGTGCAACCTATACATACTAAACCACTAATACATATGGAGCTGTACTGCCCTCACTGTATGTGATTCTCCAGGGAAGTTGTGTGCTGTAAGTAGGGTTAACTACAAATAATGTTAGTGCATGGGAATATACACTCATGTCTTCCACATTCACTACATAAGGTACCCAGCAATTTTAATCATATGTGTATGCATGTATTCATGTATCTGCTGAAGACCAGCTAACTCCTGTTAGTCCAGTATCCTCTTTACATCAAAGACCTGATGTGGCCTTACCACTGATTATGGGACATTGAAATACTGGACTCTGGGGAAGCTACACTAATATTTTTGATAACTGCTGTGGGATATGTTATATCCATCATATCTGCCACCATCTCAGGCAGAGAGGGCTTCAGGTGAAGGTATCATTCAAAGGATAGCACAGTAAGGATTGTGCTATCCCCATGCTGAAATTCAGTACCAGTAGGGCAAAAATGAATCCAAACACCTGAAGTTGGAGTAAAGCCCACAGCTCTGTTCTAATGTGATTGAGATAGCTGTTTATCCACTAGCACTAATACTAAACTCCAAGCAGTGAACAAGCGCATAAACCAACTGAGTAGTACCCGGGCATTACAGACTTTAACAGCTAACAGGCTATCAATAGTGACAAGCAGTTGCAAATATTTCCTCCACAGTTAAACAATATTATAGATCCATATTGCTGTAACAGTGACATAGTTCAAAAGTAATACTGATGAAGTGATAACTATAGATGTGAGAGTGTTCAATCTTGCAGTTTGTTCTTACACATGGGTTCGGAGCCAATCCTCGGCTCCGAGTTGGCCGCATCGCAAAGCTCTGCATCTCAGAGAAGCTCGAGACCAGACTATATCCCACAATCTTCCCTGCCATTACTCAGATCTAGTTTGCCGCTGCAACAGATGGGATCGAGGAGAGCTCGGACCAGAGGAGAATTTGATAACTTTTTGCTTTTTTCAGATAAGCTACTTCTTTTTTTGTAAAAATAAGTTTCTAAGAGTTAGTATAGTATAGACGTGTGTGTGTGTGTTATTATTATTATAATATTGCTCAATATTATTCTTAAGGCACCTTTTGTGGCCTACTCTTTTCTCTTGATGTGGCTTTTTTTTGAGTGTTCTTTTACACTTATATAGATATTCACTTTATATATATATATATATATATATATATATATATATATATATAGAAGTTAGTTAATTAGTTATTGGTAGTCTTTTTCTTGTTATTAACCTAGTAAAGTGTCATTACTTCTACTACAGTCATGTCGGAGAAAGCTAAATCCGGCTTTAAAAGATGTCAGTGTGGGCAGAAAATGTCTATCACTGACAATCACGTGTCCTGTGTTTACTGTCTTGGCCCTCTCCACCTGCAAGAGGATTGCTCTATATGTCATTCCTTTAGCGGGAGGGTCATGACAGATAGACGCAGGAAGCTTATAGATAGAGGGTTGCTTAAGCCTGCCTTTCAAGAGGCTTTAGACAAATCAGATCAGGCTTCTAAGTCCTCGAAGGGGTCGAAGATGTCGGAGCCCATGTCATCGGCTCCGAGTTCATCTTCGAAGGTTCGTTCGCCGGTTCCACAGACCTCGGGGCTGAGCGTCGAACGTTTATCTTTCACTGAGCCCCAGATCTTGGAACTGGTGTCGGAGCTGCCGCCACCGTCCATTCTTCAGTCGGTGCCATCTTTGGCCCCTTCGACCCGTTCTTCCAGACCATTATCTGAGACAGATGTGGATCGTGTCATGCAGAAACTCATGGAAAACATGGCCCTTTCCAAGTTGATTGCAGTTTCCTCCCAATTGGTGTCGAAACTAGAAGGCCTCCCCATGTCTCCAACAGGTCCTCTTTCGAGACCCATCCAGTTCTCGGAGCCAGGAGAGGATGAGCTGATGATAGTGGAGCCCTCGGTGCTGAAACCGTCCATTGCACGATCGACACCATTGACTTCGACTCCTTTGGAACCGGTAGGTGAGTCGCGGAGCCGACGGTCTCTCCTCGGTTCCGGGACCGAGAGTCGTACTGACCTTTCAGTGCCGACTCTCCCTTTCGGGGCCTCAGTGCAGATTGGCTCGGCTCCATCCTCGGGGTTGGAGCCCACAGTCCCCGTGCCTGGGATGCTTCCATATTCTTTAGAACCGGGGTAATCCCCGGCCCGGGGTTCAGGGGCTTTTGACCTTATGAGGAAGCTATTGTCTGCACAGACAACCAGTTCATCAGAGGCGTCTTCTCCTTCCCCTAAAGGGCCGCTTTCTGTTTCTGCAACCACGACCCATCCAATGCGTTGAGCCCCATTGCCTCAGCCACCCCCAGAGGGTTCCCCCTGTTCCTTGGAGGCCTCACCGGAAGCCCCCTCTGATGAGGTCCCGAGGAAAAGGTTGTGCAAGAGGAGGCACATAGATTCCCCACAGGAATCTCTAAGGTCTGACACCGACTTGGATGAGGCAGAGGGGTCCCCAAAATCCCCCTCTGAGGATGTGTTATTCGCGGACATCCTGGAGATCTTGAAACAGAGGTGTGATTGGCAGTCCCTAGCCCCCACTGAGGATGAGTCGGTGCTGCTGAAGGCTTTTGAGGCTTAACCTTCTACCTCCTGGGTGACTCCGCCCTTCGATGAATTAATGGAATTGATTGCTCGAAGGGCATGGGAGGCACCTGACACAGTGGAACCAGTCCCTCGAAAACCAAGCAGATTTATCACCGCCCCCCCAGGACAAGACTTATCTCACCAAGCGAGTTCCGGTCGATGCTATGGTGGTGGCGGCAGCCACGAAAAAGGAGATGTTGAGTCTTCCTCATCTGTTCATCCTCCTAATAAGGATTCTAGGACTATGGACAGATACGGAAAGCGCATTTTAGTTCAGTGACTTTTTCCATGCATTCGCTAAACTATTTGACACATTTCACACATCTGCAGAGGGATCTCATCAAGGAGCTGACAGATACCCTCCAGGGTAACACAGATGCTGCTGTTTCAGATAAGGTAACAGAACAACTTAACACCCTTACCTCCATAGCAAACTCATCCATGCGGCTCATCTCGTATGTGGCTGAAGGATCGAGTAGAGCTGCAGCTTCAGCGATTGCTCTTCGAAGACAATCCTGGATGCGGCTGTGCTCCTTTGCGGAAGTCTTCAAGTCTTCCTTTGCCAACGGCCCCTTTGATGGTGCCACACTCTTTGGGCCCAAGGTGAAGGAGACTCTGACTTGGTGTGAGCAAGAGGGAAAGACCCTGTCTGCTGTCTGGGTCCATTTTTCCGCTCCAACTAGACCGTACCCCAAAGGGCAATGAGGCGGGAAAATGTGGTTCCGTAAGACTCAGGGATCTTTCCAAGCCACACAGAGTGATGCCCCCTCCAGAGGCAGAGGGGGGGGGGTAGAAATGGAAGATGCCACCCTGGCGGCAGAGGGGATCCGCATAACCAAGCCGACAGGGATACCGTCCCTGGGAAGCCTTTCCAGCACTCCTGAATGGAGGCCCGGCTGTCCTGCTCTGGAGGCAGTCGGGGGTCGCGTGGCTTTATACCCACAGGCCTGGCTAAATATTACTTCAGATTCCTGGGTAAAAAGCATTATAACCAGAGGATACAAAATCCCCTTCATATCAACTCCACCTCAACAAAGAAGGTTTCCAGATGTGCCACCCCATCTGCGAAGCCCAGCAGCAACAGAAATTTCAAAGCTGCTCAAAAACAGAGTTATCCAACCAGTCCCGGCGGACCATAGAGGATCCGGAACTTACTCAAGGTTCTTTTTAGTTCCAAAAAAGACAGGGGACTGGAGACCGATCTTAGATCTCAGCAATCTCAACACCTTCATGAAGAAGGAAAAGTTCCAGATGGTCATGCTTCAATCGATCCTTCCATTTTTACAGAAGGACGATTGGATGTGCTCAATAGATCTCAAAGACGCATACTACCACATCAAGATGGCCAGACCATCCAGAGATCATCTGCTCTTCCGGCTGGGAGCCAGTCATTTTCAGTTTCGAGCTCTGCCCTTTGGACTCATCTCAGCCCCCAGGGTATTCACCAAATGCATTGCAGTAGTTACGTCTCACTTGAGATGACAAGGATTCCAGGTGTTTCCCTATCTGGACGACTGGCTCCTCACCGCTACCACCGAGCGTCACCTCATACAAGTCAGAGACTACACAGTCGACCTTTGTTCCCACCTAGGGATTTCGATAAACTTCGAAAAGTCTTGCTTATCGCCCTCACAGCATATTTCATTCATCAGAGCAGACCTAGCTACACGATTAACACTGCTAAAGCTCCCTCCAATAAGGGCGTCAACCCTCAAACAACAGGTTTTTCTTCTACTACAGAGCAAGAAAGCCCCGGCCAAACTGGTGTTGAAAGTTTTGGGACTAATGGCAGCGTCCCTGATCGCAGTTCCTATGGGAAGATTACACATGAGGATCCTCCAATGGCTGCTTTTCGCGCAGTGGTCATTCCAGCACTTACCCCTAGCGCACGAGATTCTGATAACAGACTCTTGCAGACGAGATCTCTCATGGTGGGTGTACAGTCAGGATCTCACTATGGGTCGTCTGTTTGTTCTACCCAGTCCGACAGCCACAATAACCACAGATGCTTCTCTGATAGGGTGGGGGGGGTCTATTTCAGGGAAGAACAGTCCAAGGAGAATGGTCCAACATGGAGTACAGCCTGCACATAAATGTTCTGGAGCTGAGGGCGGTGTTCCTGGCGTTGCAACACTTCCAAGCCCTCTTACCTCTAGGAACGGTAGCAGTTCACACAGACAACATGTCTGTGGTCTGGTACATAAACAAGCAAGGGGGAACCAGGTCTTACCTGTTATGCAGAGAGGCCATGAGAATTTGGCAATAGGCAGAGTCCACGGTTCATTTTCTGATAGCAATGCACATCCCGGGGTCATGCAACGTCATTGCAGACAGGTTGAGCAGAGCCTTCCTGTTACCTCACGAGTGGTCCCTCAATCCACAGATGGCGGAAAAGATCTTCTGCAGACGGGGCCAGCCTTGCTGCGATCTATTTGCTTCCCCATTGAATGCAAAATGCAGAAGCTACTTTGCCCTTCTACCCCCTGCGGGGGATATCCCCAGGGACGCACTGATACACGATTGGCCCCCGGGTCTCCTGTATGCATTCCCACCTACTCCCTTGATTCCCCGATTTCTACAGAAAGCCAGGAACCTGGAAAGGACAATAATTTAAAGGAACCGTGGATTCTGGACCCAGTACCAGATCTACTGACCCATTCGTCGGGAGTTCCTCACCTGTCTCTTGAGTCCCTCAAACTAGCAGCTTGGCTGCTCCACTTCCCTGCCTAGCCAGGTCTGATCTACTTTCTCCGGCAGTTCAACACATTCTGGTTGCTTCTCATAAGGCTTCCACTACAAAACTCTACAGGAGTAAATGGAAACGCTGTGTATACTGGGCATCTAGCCAACACTTAGACCTCCTGGTAGCTCCTCTACATAAAGTATTGGAATTTTTATCTATCCTCTTTCACGAAGGAGCCTCTACTTCCACACTAAGAGTACAGTTGGCGGCCATATCGAACTTCCATATTGGTGAGGACGGTTCATCCACTATGTCTCACAGACTTTGTAAGGCTTTTATGAAAGGAACCTTCAATCTTGGGTCGCCCGTCAAGAAGCCTTTCTTTCCATGGAGCTTAAATTTGTTACTGTCACAACTCATGTTGCCACCCTTCGAACCTTCTTCGTCCTGCCTCCTAAAGTTCTTATTGTGGAAGACACTTTTCCTCGTAGCTGTTACTTCAGCTCAATGAGTTTCAGAGCTGCAAGCATTATTGGTCAGATCACCTTACTTGATTTTCCATCCAGATAGAGTCTCTTTACGTACAAATCCATCTTTCCTTCCAAAGGTATGTTCCGTCACAAATATTAACCAATCCATAGAACTCCCTACCTTCTTCAAGAACCATACTAACAAGTTGGAGTATATGCTGCACAAGTTGGATGTTCACAGGCAGTTAAGATTTTATTTGGATAGGACTAAATGTTACAGGAAGACAGATCAGCTCTTTGTCGTGTTTGCAGACAGTAAAAAGGGCATTGCAATTACAAAATGTACATTATCTAAATGGCTTGCTGATTGTATAGCCTTTGTATACTCTAAGTCAAATCAGTCCTTATCTACCAAACCTAAGGCCCATTCTACCAGATCCGTTTCCACTTCCTTGGCTCATGCAGCTTGCTTGCCTTTGGGCATGATTTGTGCAGCAGCCACGTGGTCTAAGCCACATACTTTCATCACTCATTATAGAGTTGACAAAGCCTCCAAAGACAGGACATCTTTTGGTTCCACTGTGCTTAGGAACGTTCTTCCATGAGTCACTCGGGGTGATGGAGCTAGGGACGCTACCCGTGTGTAAGAACAAACGGTGAGATTGAACACTCTCACATAAAGAAGTTATGTCCTTACCATAACGTTCCATGTGGAGTGTTCATCTCGCCTTTGTTCTTACATTCCCTCCCTCTCCCCCCCACGTGTTTTGGAAGAACGGGTAGGACTAGATTCTGATTGAAATGTCTTAACCCCTTCTGGGGTATATGGTCCTGTGTCTCATGGGGTATATGCTACTACCCTTTGTTATTTACTATGGTGAGAGAGTGTCTCTGGATGCCTGAGAGAGTGTGTAGTTCTTGCACCTGAGGTATTGGGTTATCGGTCTGGTTTGTTTGCAAACTAGATCAGAGTAATGGCAGGGAGGATTGTGGGATATAGTCTGGTCTCGAGCTTCTCTGAGATGCAGAGCTTTGCGATGCGGCCGACTCAGAGCCGAGGATCGGCTCCGAACCTGTGTGTAAGAACAAAGGTGAGAAGAACACTCCACATGGAATGTTATGGTAAGGACATAACTTCTTTATAGTGCATTATAAGAAAGGTGTATGCATCTTTCCACCTGGAAAGATAAGACAACTTCTTCCAATACTGGAGGAAATCCTCAGTTTTAGCTTCCTGGATTATGGAAGAATAGAGAGATATTTATTTACTGTGTAGTCCACACTGAAAAAAAAAAGAAATTAATGGAGAATGCTTACATTGCATATAGGTTCATAGGTTCATACTAGGCTATCTGCCCGAGGGCATTTACAAGCCTAGCCCATAGTTTTGTGGCTTACGCCACCCCTTTAGTATGGGGAACTATACCCATTATTTTGCTGTGCCTCTGTTGAGCAGTGACACTGAGGTAATCCCTGGGGTATATCTGCGATCTCCCATCCATTGGTCAAGATTTCTCTTGAACAAGGCCAGCGAGGTGCTCTGCCTCACATATACCGGGATTTTATTCCACAGCATAGGGAGTCTTTGGGTGATGAATCTATCCCTCCAGCACGTCCTATTAATAGCCGTGTCGAGGTTTAAGTCTCCCGCCCTTGTGGCTCTGACGGATCTAGATTTTTTGAGGTGAAGCATATTCATCAAATCTGGGTTTGACATGGCCTTGTATGTTAGGCAAAGGTCACTCTGACATTATTTTCCTAACTGCATAGAAAGTCTGGCTGGTACCTTCTTAGGTCACTGTAGTGATGCTTGCACTACTTGCCAGTTTGGGGAGTGCTAGTGGCAGCAGTCAATGTTCTGGCAAAACAGTGCCAAGCAGCCACTTAATATTAGATACCTTCATAAGTGTACCCAGACAAATGGCCCTGGTGATCTCTGTGCAAGAAAAACAGTAAGATATTTGCCTCATGTGAGCATCATTGTGGTACTGTTGGAAGACATGGCCCTACTATAGGTCTCATACCAAAGAATAATGGCTGGCATCTCTGTCATGCAGCTTTTCCTTTCTGGGCATTGCCATGAAATGGTGAGCAACTAAGTTGCACAGCCAGTCGTAAGGTTTGAAATGGAATGCGCCATTAAGTGGTATGGTTTGAAATATAACGTGCCATTCTGAATATGTGAAAAAGGGCATGGAGGGTGTGAATTTTGGGAGTCACAGATATGTGTTACAGCATGTACTTCAAGTGGTGTAGAGCTAGTGCTCTTTAGTGATTCCATTCCTGGCAAGCTTACACAGGGAGTTATTGAGAACCTTTTGTTCACAGTGTGCCTTGGAATTACTAAGGCATGTGCACAATGCCATGTAAACCTGTCAGTGATTCTCTGCCTCAAGGTGCAATGTGCAGAATGAGGAACTCAGACATTCATGACTTGATCTGGTCTGTTTTATTAGTGTGCCCAGTGTATGCACTAAAGAGTTATGCTGGAAATCCTTATGCATAGTAGGACTTGTGTCTCAACTCAACTTAGTGCAGTAATCTTGCTTGTATGCTCCACCGTTCACCCATGAGTTCACAGTAGTCGACACAAGCAGAGGAAGTCAGTTGCACTTACATATTTCAAATATTCATCAAGTCACATTGGCACACAGGAGATATATACTATCACAACATCAGTTGATGTCCTAATTGTGCTTGTGGGTGGCTGTCACTGTGTAGACTGGGACTACAGTTGGTCTTAAAGTGGGATGTTTGTATGGGAAAGTGCACATTACATAGTGTCAGCCGCACTGTACTCTGACTTGGTGGGGGGCAGGAGGAAAGAAGGTGTTTGGTTAGCTGGGTAGTGATGGTAACTCACTGTATTACATATGTGCTTTTTTGGGTGGGGGATCCTGTGCCAAGTAGTGATGTAAGGATTTACAGTGTACTTTTATGTCTATGTAGTAGCATTCTCAATCAGCTGTACAGGATGGGTGCTGCACTGTAGATAGATAATTTGGCAAGCAGCCCTTAGTGACATACCCACATGGTGTATTCTTCACCCAGCAACATGCCTGGTTTAAAAAAAAGAAAAGAAGAGCAAGTTATCTCATGAAGAATGAAGTCTTGGTGCTGTCTCTCCATCTCCAAGGTCAATGGCTGGTTATGTAGTAGACAGCTGACCAGCCCTATCATGACCATGCTTGGCAGGATATTGTCATAGATGTTAATGCTGTTGGTGGCCAAGACTGCACCTGTAAGCTAGTTAAAGGTAAGGTCACCAGTTCACCAATATGATACCTAATGCTGAAAACTGCATTACCCATCCTGCACAGGAAGGTAGGGTATTTCATTCAAACCATCAGTGATGGAGACAGAGGAGTTTCTGGTGTCTCTATTTGGTGAATTGGAAGCATCACATTTCCATTGTAGGCTATTAGATATTGGGGTCTATATTATGTAATCGAAGCGTAATTTAATCGAATGGCACTTACATTGGAAATGCTATATATTGAATTTGCAGCCACCACACCCCCACTAATTATATATACTTAATACTTAATAAATTTTCCAATTTGCACTGTACCATGATCTCACTATAAACAGCTCGATGAACAACATTTCGATGTAAAGTGCCGTTCAATTAAATTAATTTTTGATAAGGTAATATAGACCCAGATATTGGAGATGAGCTGCAGCATGCCACAGGTTTGAAGTGCACTCCATCTATTAAGACATGAATAACTTTGTTTAATCCTTTTAATACTGAACATGGCACTTACATGTGCTTCCTGTATAATGGAAACATCAGAGGAAACAAGCTGCAAGGGCACCTGCACAAGGTAAAGTTATATTATTCCTGCTGTTTTCCATGTCTATTCATTCTGCGCTGAGTACTACATAGAGGTGTTGGGTTATACATTCATTAGGTCATATGGTTTGGTGTTTTTACGTGTGATATTTTCACAGGTGATGCTGCCTCTGGCTCCACCACTGTGAACCTCCAGCGCCTGATGCTAGAGTGAGGTTCAACTCTTGCAGTGAAAGTGCTAAACAGCTGGGACAGTCTGGGAATTTGATGTCAGTGTGGGACATAGGATGTTTTAAAGTTGCATGTGCCAAGTTTCTTCCTCAGCACATGCATACTAAAAAGTCGAAGTTTTGGTTTATAATGTAGAGTGTTTTACATTCAGTATGTCAACATGCATGTTAATCAGTTATCTGAAGATAAATGTATATACCCCCACACACACAAGTCTATTTAAAATGAGTAAACAACTCAACATTTTGACAAAAAATGTTGAAACCACAAATATCAACATGCTACTACACGTGCTGAGCAATAACTTCATTCGGAGTATGTAAAATTAAACAAAAAAATAAAAAAACAAGCCCCTCTACACCCCTCAGTGGGGGGCTGGACTGACACAACCCCTGTTAATTAGGTATACTAACTCCCAAGTCACAGAATATTAAAGAAAGGGCATATTCCTTAATCCTAGTAATGTAACGATCTCACACAACTGTCAACTTTCTGTTTAGTAGACCAAATTCTGACAGCTAAACAGGTATCTACTATGTCAATGTTTGATGGAGGTTATACCTCCCATATCTATCTATACACACACACACACACATCTATATATATATATATATATATATATATATATATATATATATATATATATATATGTATGTATGTATGATTTGCCTTCAGGTGACCGACTAACACCAATATCAAGATCAAAAATGGAAATGTCGACTTCCTAGTATGCATGTGCTAAGGTTGCTTCTCAGCTCATGCAAATATTACTTCAAAAAACAATGTAAACGCAATCTCTGAGGAAAGGAATATTCTGCTGCCCAGGAATTGTCAGTCTCACAAACCTGTCAGCTATCTGTATAGTCAACCCAATGCAATTCATTAAACAGATGTCAGCCAAACCAACAGAGCCCATATAATATATATATATATATATATATAAATATATATATAAACGAACCCAAAAAGCCAAACGTAGTGTGTAGCGTCGTTATAAATCCAAAAATAAGCAAGCATTAGATAACGCAAACACTCTTGATGGAAAGAAACTAGTTGGATAAAGAAATACCTTGTGGTTGCTAAACACATGCTGTAAAACCATTAAACAAAGAGTCCACCATCCAAATGTAGTATGTAGCGTGTTTAAAAGTTCACGAGGTAGACAAGCATTAAATAGCGTAAGCCCTCGTAGTAAATGAATGCACGCTGAATGAAAGATGTTATGTTGTTGCTGAATGCAGAATAATTAGAGCATTGAACAGAAACCACCATGGAATTTTCAGTAATACACGCCAGAGTTCATTTTTGCTGTAATCCAAAGGATAGTAGGTTGTTGTTCCATGCAAACAGATAATGCTCAGCCGTTTTTGAAAATGTGAAGACTTCTTTATTGGAATACTTTAAAAGGTTAGCGCTTTTGCGGGAAAAATTAACACACCCGCTTCATCAGACAACAAAGGAACTTATTCCTGCCCTATTTAAAGGGAAGGAAAAGGAAATGACATTATAAAAAGGAAATGACATCATAAAGGAAATGACATCTTAAAAAGGAAATGACATCATAAAAACAGCGATTGTAGCCCTGAAACCATATATAAAAAATTTAAAATACAAGCATAAAATGTATATATAATATATAAAAAATATATATATGTCATATATAAAAATAACCAAGACACATCGCAATATTTCATTGAAGTATTGTAAGGGTCTGCATTTAGTTGTGTAATAAACAATAGATAAAAAACACTACATAACAATGTTATTAAGAATAATAGTATTGAGTAAATATAGATATAAATATAACTATGTATATATAAATGTAAATATAAATGTAATAAATATGTTTGTATATAAAAATATATATTATAAATGAATAAATAAATGGTGAATAATGATAAAAATAATTGTAGTAAACATAACCAAGAATATATGCATGTAAATATAATAGAATAAATGTTAAATATATCATGAATTGTTGTATATACGTGTGTATATGCTGGCACATGAAAAAGTTCCAATGAATGAATATGTAGAATGTGATGTATAAATGTCATAAGATATACAAGAATAAGGATGTGCTAAGTGAATGCAAATGTAAATGTAGATCACAAGTGCGAAAGCGCATATATGCTTTGTTAAAAATGTTAGATGTGTATAAATATGAAATATAAATATGGCCTGTAGAAATGTAGAAAATCAAGATATTAAATGATAGTGTAATGTTAATGTAATTTCCTGCTTTTCAGATACGGTTTAATGGAAACAGTTCCATTCAAGCCTTTTCCTCTGTGAGCTGATAGTCTGCATATCCATTCTAACTCCGCCAACTCAGTGCGATTAATAAGATCACCTAATCTAGTACTTTCTTTTTGGACATGCAGCACTTGATAAAGAAAGACATGCATTGGTCCTTCGGCAAGAGTATGTTTGGCCAAGGCGCTATAATCCTGCCCCCTGGTCAAGCAATAACTATGATCTCTTATTCGCTCTCTGAGAGATCTGTTCATTTTTCCAACATAGAACACAAAGCAGCTAGTACAATGGGCCACGTAAACCACGTTTTTGGTAGTACAAGTGCTATCACATTTAATAGTCCAAAGATACCCAGTATCAGGATGTCTAAAATAGTGGGATTCGTCTATAGAGTTACATTGAAGGCATGCCCCACATTTTTTAGTATGTTCGAATCCTGTAAATGGAACAAATTTGTGGATCCTGCCACACAAGTGTTGTTTTAAGGTTTTCATGTTTTTAAAAGAAAACCTGGGTGTGGTACCTACAATGTTACCCACTTTTTCATCAACTGTGAGAATGTTCCAGATTTTTGTAATGGCAGTCTGTATTACATTCCAGTTATCACTGAACGGAAGAATGATAGATATTTGTCCTGATGGTATCTTGGTAGGTAGGTGGTTATTGTTGTATTCAATCAAATTGGAAAAATATGGTTGAGTACTTGTTTCCCTAAGATGAGTCATGTTATTGTACACTCTGTTGATTTCCTTGCAAGAATAACCTCTGCTGACAAGGCCTTCTCTTAATGTATCCATGTCCTGTTCATAATAGGGGTCTAGGGTGGAAAGTCGAGAGACCCTCATTGCCTGACCCTTTACGATGTTGTTGAAGACACGTGGGTTGTGCATGCTTTGTCTATGCAGAAAGGCAGGTCTGTAGCATTCTTTGCGGTGAACTCGTGTATGCACTTCATTGTTGATCTTAAATATTGTTATATCCAGGAAGTCTATTGAAGTGTAAGAATGGCTCATTGTGAACTTCAAAAAAGTGCTGTTTGTGTTCAATGTGTCAAAGAATTTTTTGAAGGACTCAGAGGTACCCTTCCATAGGAAGAACAAGTCGTCCACAAACCGTTTATAGAACAAGATGTCAGTATTGCTTATTATGTAGTCATTCTCAAAGGCTGCCATGACCAGGTTTGCGTAGCTGTTCGCACAGCTTGTGCCCATCGCTACACCAGTTGTTTGTCTATAACACATGTCATCAAAAAGGAAAACATTGTTTTCTAAGACCAGTTCCATCATTAAAACCAAAAAGTCTGTCTTGTTTTGTGTATACCCCATATGCTGTATCAAGTAGGTTCTAAACATATTTAACCCATCATGGTTCGGGATACAAGTAAAGAGTGATTTGACATCCATAGTTGCAAATAAAATAGTATTCAAGTTTAGATTAACCCAACTATTTAAACATGTATACAGATCCTGTAGAAATTGTTTCGAGTCTTTTAGGATAAATGGTGACTTAGCCAAAACAACTTTTAATTCATGTTCTAGGTACAGTGATATGGGTTCAGTTAGCCAGCCTGAGCCGGCTACAGTGGGCCTCAGTTCAGGCTGGTATACGTTTTTGTGAACTTTGGGTAGTCCTGATATAGTAGGTATCAAAGGACATGTAACGTTCAAATATTTGTATAGTTCAT
The DNA here is from genome assembly GCF_019279795.1 of Protopterus annectens. NCBI lineage: Eukaryota > Metazoa > Chordata > Ceratodontiformes > Protopteridae > Protopterus > Protopterus annectens. The sequence goes on along the minus strand of NC_056750.1, from coordinate 523,330,659 downwards.
CATTAATGTAGCCCATGTCCTTACATTCACATATTTCCTTGGAAATTTGTTCTTGCATATGAAAAACAGCATCCCTGTTTATAATTTTATAGGCTTCATCTTTAAGCAATTCAAGCATTTTATGTTGGTAGTAAACAGTATCCATGACAACAATGGGGCCACCTTTGTCGGCTGGACGTATGGTGATCTCTGATCTATTCTTCAGAGATCTTAAAGCTGCTAATTCTGAAGCCGTCAAATTGCCAGAGGCTTGAGAGGTGTGGAAAGGATAGGTGGCATAAAGACTGTTTTCCATAGCTTTAACGAAAATTTCCACGTTGTTATGTGGAGGGGGTATGTAAGTACTCTTATTCCGCAAAGTGGTATTCGCACTGAGTTGGCGGAGTTAGAATGGATATGCAGACTATCAGCTCACAGAGGAAAAGGCTTGAATGGAACTGTTTCCATTAAACCGTATCTGAAAAGCAGGAAATTACATTAACATTACACTATCATTTAATATCTTGATTTTCTACATTTCTACAGGCCATATTTACATTTCATATTTATACACATCTAACATTTTTTAATAAAGCATATATGCGCTTTCGCACTTGAGATCTACATTTACATTTGCATTCACTTAGCACATCCTTATTCTTGTATATCTTATGACATTTATACATCACATTTTACATATTCATTCATTGGAACTTTTTCATGTGCCAGTATATACACACGTATATACAACAATTCATGATATATTTAACATTTATTCTATTATATTTACATGCATATATTCTTGGTTATGTTTACTACAATTATTTTTATCATTATCATTATTCACCATTTATTTATTCATTTATTATATTTATTACTACATTTACAATATATATTTTTATATACAAACATTTTTTACATTTATATTTACATTTATATATACATAGTTATATTTATATCTATATTTACTCAATACTATTATTCTTAATAACATTGTTATGTAGTGTTTTTTTATCTATTGTTTATTACACAACTAAATGCAGGCCCTTACAATACGTCAATGAAATATTGCGATGTGTCTTGGTTATTTTTATATATGACATATATATATTTTTTATATATTATATATACATTTTATGCTTGTATTTTAAATTTTTTATATATGGTTTCAGGGCTACAATGGCTGTTTTTATGATGTCATTTCCTTTTTAAGATGTCATTTCCTTTTTATGATGTCATTTCCTTTTCCTGCCCTTTAAATAGGGCAGGAATAAGTTCCTTTGTTGTCTGATGATGTGGGTGTGTTAATTTTTCCCGCAAAAGTGCTAACCTTTTAAAGTATTCCAATAAAGAAGTCTTCACATTTTCAAAAACGGCTGAGCATTATCTGTTTGCACGGAACAACAACCTACTATCCTTTGGATTACAGCAAAAATGAACTCTGGCGTGTATTACTGAAAATTCCATGGTGGTTTCTGTTCAATGCTCTAATTATTCTGCGTTCAGCAACAACATAACATCTTTCATTCAGCGAGCATTCATTTACTACGAGGGCTTACGCTATTTAATGCTTGTCTACCTTGTGAACTTTTAAACACGCTACATACTACGTTTGGACGGTGGACTCTTTGTTTAATGGTTTTACAGCGTGTGTTTAGCAACCACAAGGTATTTCTTTATCCAACTAGTTTCTTTCCATCAAGAGTGTTTGCGTTATCTAACGCTTGCTTATTTTTGGATTTATAACGACACTACACACTACGTATAATTATATAAATGTATATATATGTGCGTGTGTGTATGTTTATATATATATGGGTCTGCTTCAAAATCTTTAAAGCTCATAATCTTGAAATTCAAAATACTGAGTCCAAAATCTTGAAAGTTCAAAATACTAAAAACTCAAAATACTGAATTTCATAATATCGAAAAAAAAACTAAGGATACTAACACTTACTGTACTCCACCAGAAGTACATAGAGTAACAAATAAAATACAAAGCATATTAGTTTACTCCAACATCCCCTGCTACTTAAATATATCATCTCTGAGATTGCACTTTACTACACTAAGATGAGTTATGTCGTGGTATAACAAATTAAAAGGCAACATGACTAAGGTTACAACAGGCAGTCATGAAGCACGTAATGGTATGTTTGCCATTTTCTTCTGTGGAGTGTGATCTTGGAGTTAATATATTTATGTAGCAGGGGTGTGGGGGTGCATTGAGGCTTGCCCCCTGGTAATAGTTGGAGAAGTTTAATATCTTTTGTTATTTGTAAGTATTGGTATACTTTGTTTTTTCGATATGATGAAATTCAGTATTTTGAGTTTTCAGTATTTTATAGACTTATGCCAGAGGTATGGAGAGCTGCTGTAGTTATTCCTCACCAGCCATATCTGTAAGACAATGGAGTGCATCATTATGGAACTCATTACCAAATACATAGGTAGTTTTCAAACCCTGGACCCAAACCAATTTAGGTTTGTTAAAGGAAGATCCTACCTCCTAAACATGGTAGGCATTTTTGAAGAAATCACCAAGGCATTGGTAAAATATGTTAGCACTGCATACCTGGGCTTAAACAAAGCTTTTGATGCCATTCCACATTCTGATATTATTGATAAGCTAATCAAAATAAAAATAAACCCCTGTGTTACCCACTGGATAGCAAACTTGGCTCACTGACAGAGCTCAAATTATTAGTGTCAGAGACATACTGATAAAAGAGTAGTTACCAGTGTGGTTTTCCCTAGGATCTGTACTCAGACCACTCGCCTTTGATTTCTACTTCTTGGACATCAAGACTAACACAAAGGGTCTCTGGCTGATGAAGTTTGCTGATAATTATAAACTGGAAGCTGTCATTAACAACCCATCTGACTACTGGCTTCTCCTCTTCAGGAGGGCCTAAAATGCTCAGACAAGTGGTTGTTAGACCATGGCCTCAAATTAAACACCAAGAAATGCAGCACTGTGTCCTTTGGCAAACCCAGGCACCCATACTGATATCATATAGAGAACTAGGCCCACTTAAGGACTTCAGCAGTTTCATCAACAATGAACTATCTTATAGGTTCAGAGGTAGGTACTAGGCTATCGGCCCTGGGGCCTATACAAGCCCAGCCAAAAAGGTACCCTGGCTTTTGCCACCCAAGAAAATTATTTTCCTGTGCCACTGTCGAGCAGAGCCACAGAGGTGATCCCCGGGGTGAATTTCCTATTTCCCATCCAATCAAAATTTTTCTTGAAAAGTGCTAATGAGGAGCTTTGTTTGATATAGATAGGTAGTTTACTCCAGAGTTTGGGAAGTCTCTGGGACAGGAATCTATTCCCCCGACTTGTTCTGTTTAATGTGGTGACAAGAGTTATGTCCCTAGAGCATGTAGCTCAGAGGGATTGGGATTTCTGTAAGTGGAGCATGTCCAACAGCTCTGGGTTTGACATAGCTTTGTATGTTAGGCAGAGATCACCTCTGAGTAGGTGATATGCAATGGCGTAAAGCTGGAGTTCTTTGAGACGGTCTGCGTAGGGCATCTGTTTGAGGCCAGTAATCTTCTTTGTGAGGTATTTCTGCTGCCTTTCCAGTTGTTGTAGATGTCTTGTGAGGTACATACCAAAAGGGGCATTGTACTCTCTAATGGGTCTAATGAGTGATGAGTAGAGGGGAACAATGACCTCTTTTTTTCTCGATGAGAAACCTTTTGTGATGAGGTGTGCCATGTAGAAGGATTTCCTGACTACTGTAGCAATGTGATTATCAAAGGAGAGACTACTGTCCACCTGTGTCCCAAGGTCTCTTATCACACTTTCAGTGTTAAGTATACTACCGCCTATGTTGTAGTTCATGGGTACAGAGTTTTTACCAAAGGGGATGACAATGCACTTTTTGGCATTGAGCTTGAGGCCATGGCTTTAACACCAGGCATCTGTCTCAGTGAGGCCCTTTTGTAGGATGTCCACATCGTTAGGAGTTTCGATTATGGCTCCTAGTTTGCAGTCATCTGTGAACTTCGTTAGCCAAAGGCCTTCTGTGTTAGCCTGTAGTTCAGAGAAGTAGATACCAAACAGGAGAGGATCCAGGACTGAACCCTGTGGTACTCCACTTGTCACTGGTCTAAAGTCGGATTTGGAGTCTGCTACTTTCACAGTGTGGGTTCTGTCAGTGAGCCAGTTGGCAACCCATCTTGTGATGTAGGGATTTATACCTAGTTTAGTGAGTGTATCTATAATTCCAGAGTGGGGGAGATATAGATAGGCTGTGTGAACCACCTTACCCTTGTCTACAGCTTTGGTGACTGCTTCAAAGAAGTCTATCAGGTTTAGGAGACATGATCTGCCTTTTACAAACCCGAACTGGGTGGGATCCAGAGTCTGGAGATTACCAATATCTTTGTTTATAAGTTCCATGATGATACGTTCCATGGCCTTGCAGACCAGGCTCGTCAGGCTAATGGGGTGGTAGTTCCTGGGGTCCGTGGTGGCTCCCCCCTTGTGGAGTGGGATAACCGTTGCTGTGCGCCATTCATCAGGCACAAAGCCTGAGGTGAGGCTATGATTGAACATGGTAATTAGGTGGGGTGCCAGTTTGTTTTGTAGTTTGTGTAGAACGCAGCCTGGGATGTTGTCTGGTCCCATGGTTGCTGTGTTCTTGGCTTTGCAGAGTGTGGCTTTTACCTGTGCAGCCGTGATTTCAGGAACTTTGCATTCTTCCGGTATAGAGATGGGCTCTTTAGGGGGTGAGAGGGAGGTAAAGTTAGCACTGAACCTATCTGCCAGGATGTTGGCAATATCAGTTGGGTCTGTATATTTAGTGCCATTGTGCTGTAACTCAAAGCAGATCTGAGTGTTGCCATTGAGATTCTTGACATAGCTATAGAATGCTTTGTGGTTGTCTTTAGAATCAGTGGCGATTTTGTTTTCGTAACTAGCTTTGGAGGATTTTATCAGGAATTGCAGCTTCTTACTGAGGCTGACCAGGGAGCTCCTCCACTCGTGGGATTTCTGCTCTTTTGCAAGAGTTTCTTCGACCACCACATTACCAATGTTGTTATGAAATCATTTAATATAGTCAGAGTAATCATGAGGGGTATATCTTCTAGACCCAAAGAAGTCATTATCCCCTTGTTCTTCTCCCTTATCAGTCCAGTTATAGACTATAATGCCCCCTTTGGTGTTCACTTATCTAAGTACATGACCCGGCTTGAGAGACCACAGCTTTTCCTTAATAAGGCAATCAAGGGCATGTCTGCTTTAAGCTACACTGACTATCTTAAAGCACTCTCACTCTTTTCTCTGCCCTTTTGACTTTTGAGAGCAAACCACTGCCTAGCCTACAGAGCTTTAAAAGGCCCAGTCCTATGTATTCTCCTCCCTTTACATCTGCAAAGCTAATAACATCCTAAAAACCTGTTGGCATGACAGATTTCTGTCACAGAGAATGCCGCTTTTATGGATTAGACTCCCACTGGATATAAAGCACTGTAGTTCCCTGCCCCTTTCTAAACACAACCTGGATGGGCAATCATAAGTACATCCCAGGTCTGGCCTCTCAAGCCCTTATATGGAAAGGGGATGTAACTAGGCCCAACATCATTCCATCCTGTTGGTGGTCTGGTGTTCATTCATGTAATGATAAATTCAATACATAATCATGTGGTTAAGCTACAAAAGGTTAATCAGATCAACAAACTGGTATTAACCTTTGTACCTATGAACTTCAATTGCATTTGCATGTAGTTTGTTGCTTCATGGGATGATATTCATACATAAGTAGTGCTGTATGAAGTGCTATTTAATGTAATCATTGCCTTTCTTAACATTCCTTAGTTTCACAGCATGAGGCTAGATTTGCATTTAAAATAAATAAATATTTTTGCACTTAAGTACCATTCATGGTTGTACCAGCACCCTCTCGAAGTTGGCAGTAGTCATCAGGAGAAGTTGCTGAATTGTACTCATGAGAAAACTTCCAGGACAGGTACACCTCCAGTTGACTCTCTAGTAGCTTCCTCCCTAGTCAGTCAAAGACTCTGTCTCAATGGATGGGGGGGGGGACTAAATGGCAATGGCAGGTATAATCAAAATGTTAGGAGCTGTCAGCTCTTCCAAAAAGAGATAAAATGTAATTAATACAATATAAATATGCTTTTGCTTAAAAAAAGTTTAGCCATTAGCCACTGAAGTCAACAGGCTTTCTGAACTACAGTTGTTAGAAATGGTCCTAAATAGAGCAGAATTTTATGCAAATCAGTCTCTTCCCTAAACTAGAAACCCTCACTTTTGAGTTCATGGAACTAAACAATATTGCTCCAACACAAAATAAAAAGTTTTTTACTTCCTTGAAGATAATAAAACAACAAGTTGCAGATTACTAAAGTCCCTCAGGTGCAGCATAGGTAACACTGTAAGTCCTCCTCTACCATAGCCATCCTTGATAAAGTTCAGACGTGCCATAGGATATCCATCTTGGAGCCAGATGTCCCAGCTTGAATAGTCTTTCTCTGCTTTGGATGCTTGCAAAAACAAGTGGTTCAGACTCCTGTTGACTTTAAACAGTTTAATTTCTGTCATGTTGAACTTTCCTACTCCTTAAATAGAAGAAGGTTTACTCTTGGTTGTATTCCCATCTGGATCTCAGGCATGCTGGATTAAGTGGAGCTGACCCCTTAAAAGCTTAATGCCATACTGTCTTCTCAAATACTGAATCCTACGTCACACAAGTACCCTTTGTTTGACCCTTATTTAGCATCACTTATGCCAGCCTATGCAGCTATTGCCCAGCTCAGCTTACCTGATAGGAAGTTATTTGGTGTAGTCTCCATGCAATGCTACAATAATAAACCAATACAAAATCCTGAAGATGTAGCCTGTCAGAAAACAATACTTAAAAGATGAGTAATTATGAAAAAGTTCTAAAAGAATAAATTGCTCCTTAGGCAGGATTTATAAAAGTCTTTTGACAGCATGACACTTTATTGACTTTCTGAATGAGACCAAAATGCTGTTTACCTAGGTCAGTGAAAGTAGCTATTTCCTAAGGACCTTGGCAAGGTTAGTGAAAGGTACTCTGGTAGACATTAACAACCTGCATCTCCTCACTTCATGACCTGGGGGATGCATTGGGCACATAAGGAAACAAACTCTGTTATATATGCAGGACCCAGGTTGTATATGAACTGATATGCAAAATGAGTATATTATTGAAAGATTTGGCAGTAATTGTCAGCTAGTGCAGATAACATAGCAGAAAATTGATGCATCATAAATGAAAATTTTCATCTGTTAATCCCACTGTGGAATTCTAGCCACTCCAAAGGAAGCTATGCCACATCCCATTCCAACAGCATAAGGTAAAGAGACTAGCAGTGCCATCCATGTTTGTCAGTACCAGTACATGAATCAGTGTAGAGAAGTCAGATTATGAAACATGTATTTGGATCTAGGAGTATAGTGTAGATGAAAGTGGAAATTTGAAACATCAGCTGATACATAAGTTTTCAGTGTTGAGATAATGGATCTGAGCAGCAAATTCCAGGGGGAAAGGAGAGCAGAGGAAGTTTGTTGCCTTTACGTATTATAAATCTTTATTTCCTGGGAACACTTTTACTATGTGTCTGTAGTACAAGTATGATTCTTCTAATGCTCCATCTTTACCTTCTTTCCCCTTCTTTAATTTCTCCAAGTCTTTTGGATTTCTAATATCATGACTGGAATGGACCGCATTCCTAAACCAAAGTATGATTAAATTCATGAAATTAGTATTGTTTCAATCTTTGATGTTAGCCAGCACCTGCAATGTGCCCAGTATTGACGACTCCTACAATTCGTATGGTACTACATTTATTGGTAACATATGTAAATTTGACTGTAAATTTTTTTTATAAGACCCATTGCTCCTACTACTATTGGAACTGTCTGGTTATTCTTCTTCCACATTGCCCTCTTTTCTGCCTTCAAATCCTGGTATTTTATGATTTTGTGTGTCTCTGTACATAAGACACTGTAGTCACTGGGTGCCTCAATTTCACAATCAGTGCTACTTTTGTCTTCTTTTCATGGACTAATATATAGTTTTTTCTCATATTGATTTTTTGAACTGTTGGTAATGGGTGATCCCATGTGATATAGACTTCATCATTTTCTATAATGCTTTGTGGTCATGTTTCCAATGCTTCTCAACTACTTCAATATTATAATGTTTGCACAGTCCCTAGTGCAACACTCTTGCCATATTGTTATGCCTTTCAGTATACAGTTTTATACTTTTTCTGTCCAACCAGTCAGCACCTTTTGGGGATTGTCAATCACTACAATACTGTAAGTTAGAGCAGGAAGAGCAAATTGGTTTATAGCTTGGACTTTGTTCCTCGATGTCAGTGCTGGTTTCAGTATTAATTTTAGTATTCTAAAATGTTCCTTACTAAGATTTTTTCACATTTGTTCATGTTACATTGTTGATCTTTCATCACTTCAGAAATATTTATATACTCCCTCTTGCTCAAGTCCTTTTTTATCACATTCTTGTCCCAGACTGATGTTTTCTTGTTGGTGCAGCTATCATTCTTTAAAGGTTACTTTTTTGTTAACACCTTTATTGAATTATCTCTTGTGACATAGGCACATTTCCATTCCTAGTTGAAAGTATTTTACATCACAAACCATAGTGACACACTCCCAGTTGCAAGCATTATACATCACTTATAATCTACCCAATCATTTTCAGTCAAACATTGCATAGCTCATTTAAATCCTGTCTTCTTTTAAACCTCATTCCTCCCCTGTGTATACTGTATCCCATAATTCCCAGTTTTCCTATCTAGTTTGCTCCTACTTTTTTCCTAAAGATCTCATTTCCATTTGTTTTATCTCTGTTACTATATTCACTACTTCTAACATAGTTGGTTTAGATTTTGATTTCTATTTGCTAGTAATTGCTTTCTTGGCAGCCACCATAATTAGAGACAGCAAGGTCTTACCATGTCTAGGCAATTCCGATTCCATATCATAGCGCAGAAAAATCATCTTCCTTGTCACACCAATCTGCCCACCCAGCACCCTGGACAGTGGATCCTGCAGGGAATCCTTAAAGTCGACCAACTCACTGCACTCCCAGAAAGTATGTTCCCAATTCCCTCTTTCTTCCCCATCACACCTCCAACATTTGCTATCTACCTGAGGAAAAATTCTCTGGAGTCTAGATGGGGCAGAAAAATATATATGTAAACATTTCCAAGCAAAGATCCTAAATCTTCTAGATTCTGTTGCATATTTGGGAGATATACATACATCCTCCTGTTGTTTCTTTGCGAATTGCTTATCCAATCTCTCTTCCTATTTCTTTCTAACCTCCTTTTATTGATTCTTATAGTTATCATGCAATATTTTATATGCTGTACTAATTATTCCTTTTTTAATGGCAGCTTCTGTTCTAGATTCTACTAAAAACTCTACCAGTGCTGTTTTTTTTTTCATTTAGGACAATTATTTCTTTCGGTTTGACTATACTCTGATATCAGTCTTTGATAGGGAAGGCAATCTCTAACCTGCAGCCCAAATAAATTTTTGGCATCTTCCCATTTTATCATCTTTCCATCTATAGTTATTTGCTTACATATTTATCTAGACCAGGGGTGGGCAAACTTTTTGATTCGTGGGCCACATTGAGTTCTAACATTTGACAAAGGGGCCAGAACAGGAGCAGATAGATGGCATGCTTTGAAAACATCACCTCATTGGGGGAAAAATACACATCTTGGGATATGGAGAAACATGTCCCCCCTGCAGCCATTCCAATGTCCCATTACCTGGCTATTTCATCCCATTTACCATACACACCAATGTGTGTATACTGCTTTACTTCTACAATGACTTGGATTTTATTTTTACACTTTATTGTGCAATGCACAAACACCAATAGATCTCTGTTAAACAAAGCAAAACTGTCTCACAATGAAAATAGAGTTGGCATTAAAACTTCTCTACATTCATTAAAATAGCATTGAAATCTACACCGCATCCAAAGAAAATGCATCTGGCCAATGGTAGATAAAGATTACCTTTGTGCTGTTTTCAAATCAATATCCCCTTGCACACAACAGGAAAGATATGTGTTCTTTGTTACACCTTCCTGACTTTAGTAAATTATATTACTTGTATAATACAGCACACTTGTTATACAGAGAGAGCACATTTTAAATTTATTGTTTGAACATTTTTTTCAGTAGGCAATAAAACAAAATGCATGAATCAGCAATGACAAAACTGCCCAATTCAGAACATTTCCATCATAAAAGTCTACTTAATTATTAACATGGTTGCCACCTCTGTCTCATCCAATTCTCCTGGCCAAAGAATAATGTATGCATGTTGCACTCTGGCCTTAATGACTGTGAATAAGAAAGAAAGAAAAAAAATGGCACACCCATAGTAACACTTACAGATTGCTTTAATTTATAGCAAGACATAATGGGATGATGTTGAGACTATGTGGGACTAAATATTGCACAGTCATTTTTACATCACTGACAAATCAATACAACAAATCACTACAATGAATTCCCAATGAACAAAACTGGACTCCCAATGACCATGAAACCATTTAACAGATTTAACTTTCAGGCAGGTGAGCTGGACCACTAGGACTCACTTTCGGTCAAGCCTTAATTGCAATACAACTACTGAAACCCAGTGAATAAAACATAACAAAAATAATTAAAAGCATAAAAATACAGATCAGACATAAATGCACAAAACTGTATTAGGTACAGCATATAAAAATAGCTTAATACCTCTGTAAAACAAAAACATTAACACCTATTCTATTTTTATATGAATACAGTATCGGAATTTTAACAATGGCTTCTGAGTTGCACTCCAGTGACACTATGTCCAGGTCCTCTGGACCATATCAAACTAGATCACATTCTTTGGGGCATTTTAAATCAAAAGTAATATTAGGACTTATGGAAAATGCTGCACAGACAAGGAGGGGACTTATATATTCAAGTGCCTGCTTACATATTAATCCCTTGTGAACTGCTTCTTCTTACCTACTTAATAGTGTACTTTTAGGAGAGCTTAAATTAATAAGCTAGTAAATCATTTTACATGCAGATACATTTTCTGTCAGTGAAACTGGACATCTACTTAACATCAGCAGGTTTTGAACAGTGATGCTGCAATCTATACACACACACACACACACACACACACACACACACACACACACACACACACACACACACACTCTCTCTCTTACCCTGAGTAGTGCTCGGCGTCTTCTGTTCAATCCATCCTCATGTTGCTGCTGCTGCCATTAATCCTGGGCCCGGCTCCATTTCAGGGCTCGCTGTATCCCCCAGCCTGCTAATGCCATTAATCCCAGCTCCGTGAGCTCGCTATATCCCTGGCCCCTTTGCTGCTGCCATGAATCCGTTTCAGGGCTCGCTGAGTCAGCCTCTTCTGTTCCACATGTTGCATTCCCGCGGACTGTTAACTGCCAGCCAGCCGGAAATGATGATGCGAGCTCCTTGAGCTCAATTCCGACTGGCTGGTAGCCTGACGGTGCTGATGTCATCGCGCACGTGATGACGTCAGCCCCGACAGCGTGAAAATTTAAAAAAAATTATTAAAATTTATTAAATTTTTTCAAGTTTGGCGGGCCGAATCAAAACGTTTAACGGGCCGCATGTGGCCCCCGGGCCGTAGTTTGCCCATGCCTGATCTAGACCAAAGGACATGCTTATATCATCTGAAAAAGTTTTACCACTTGCAGTTTTGCTTTCAGTTCTTCTGGTGAGCTATACAGTTTTAAATCACCCACAAAAAGAAGATCAGAAGTCTTTTCACTTTGTTGTTTTCTGAGCACCAAATTTTAGCCATGACCTAATCTGTTAAGTAGAGAGCTGGAATATTCCCCTTTAAATTTTTATCCCTAAATAATAATTTGTCCTCTATCATGGCTTAACTGTAAAGTGGTTTGCCACTGTTTTATGGTTGCTATAATGTAATCAATCAGTGTATGGTGTATCTTATACATTTTTAAATGCTCTTTTATCCATGTATGTGGTGGTCTAGCCATGCCACACTTAAATTCTTCACCTTTTTACAATTCTTTACATTTCTCCATTATGACTTTAACAACAGATGATCCTTTGTTCCATATGACTTTTTTTGTTATCCTTTTTTTCTATTGGCATGATTAAGATTTTTTCTAAATGACTATAAACTCTGTCAGCATCAATTCCAGTATATAATTTCTATATAATTGGAAGGCAAGTCATTGGTCTATAGACACTGCTATTACAGGTAGTAAGAAAAACAGAAATGCGAAAACACAGCATTTAGCATCCATGTCTGAGTCAGTAAGTTCTAACTGAGCTCAAGCACCTGAAGGGACACCTATTCAACCACATCTTTGACTGTTTTATCCATTTATATGATTGTTTAATGCCTGCTCAAGTGTCTAATTGTCCACAGACAGTAGCCCATTTTGTGTCTTCACAGTATATCATACTGATAGCTGTTTTTCTATTCATTTAGTGGTCCTTCTCCATACTTTCACTTAAATTATGCAGCTAAACTGTATATTTGAAATGTTTTAATGAATCGCTTACCTTCTCTTAAAAAGCCAAAATGCTCTTTAATTATCAAAAGTTTCAAACTGAAATGCTTCTGTAAATTTACATTTTCTTTGAATGATTTTTCAGATGGTTTAGCAACACAGGAACTCTAATTACCTGAAATGTTAATGGTCATTTAACATAATCCCATTTACTTAGTGTAAATTATATATTCTTTCCTTGTAGCATCAATACTATTAATAATTCCAGTGTGTTTCACCATTTTTAAATGCCCACATTCAACCACATTACATAAAAGTTGTAGCAAGAACCCTTTGGCGAGGCTTATGAATGAATATGGGGCTGATCATATTTTTAGATTTTTAGTTTTAGAAGTTCAGTTAAATTTGAGGGGCAGTGATATAAGAAATAGGACTGAGTACGCTGAACTTAAATGGATTGTGGGTCTAAAAGCTGACAGTTTTCCTGGTTTAAATGAAACTTTGTCTGTCAAACCTGTACTAAAGAATTGTGGTTTGAGACATTAAGTTTACTATCTGTTTAGCTTCATGGTTATAGTTTGATGTTAAGTTGTCTATCTCGCCTTCATTCTTGCTGGTTGGGTTCGGAGCCGATCCTCGGCTCCGACTTGGCCATCTTCAAAAGCTCGAGAGCTGCTTACTGGCTCAAGGCCCCCCTATATCCCATGATGCCTGGTGCTAGATACCCAGATCTCATTTGCCGCTTCTGCTACGAGGTTGCGTTTACTGGCTCAGGTCATATTTTTTCACTTTATTGATATATATTTAGAACTTTTTGTATGTTATTAGTTAGAATACTTAGTGTTCATACATAGTTGTAGTATTTGTAGGTATTTGTTAGTGTTTAATTCCCCCCTTGAAAACTCGTTTTCTTCTTAGAGAGATTTCCCCTCCCTCCCCCACTCCCATTTTCCTTTTTAAGGTAAGCTGTTTCAGTTAGAGGCTTATCCTTGGTTCCTTTTTTAAGGTAGTAAAAATTTTTTTCATAGAAATTGTGGTAGTTGTAGGTCCATTTAGCCTTTCTTATATTATAAAGTGTGTGTGTGCTGTTAGGGTGTGGTAACTTGTGTGGACTGTGTGTGTTTTTTTCTAGTTACCTACTTCCCTTTGTACTCTTTCTTTGTATTTTGATTTTTCCTTTACAGGAATGTCTAAAGACACGAAAGTGTCTGGATTCAAGAAGTGTGACTCATGCTGTCAGAAAATGTCACTGACAGATGGTCACACTTCTTGTGTCTATTGCTTGGGCGCCCTACACCTGCGGGACTCTTGTTCATTGTGTCACGCCTTTAGTCCAAGAGTCCTGCAGGAGCGTAGGAATAAGCTTATCCTTAGGGGTTTGCTTAAACCTGAAGGATCATCAGCCAAGGCTCAGTCAGTGAAACCTTCCAAGCCATCGAAGCCGCTGGCTCCCTGTTCGGAGCCGTCGTCAGGTGTGGCATCTGCTTCAACTTCGGTTCAGGCTGGAACCGAAGTGTCTATCTCCCAGTCAGCCCAGACTCTTCTGTCGAGACCATCAGGGAATCGAAAACGCTCAAGATCACCATCCTTAGAGTCGATACAATCGGCTCCGGGGTCGCCCTTGTTGCAGTAGGAGAGAAGTCATCGATCCCACTCTTCTCGGTCGTCTAGACTATCTGAACATGATTTGGAGAGAATGGTGAGCAGGCTTTTAAAATTGCAGGCCCTGGCTAAAATGCTATCCAGCTCCCCCCTCATCAGGGTTTGGCTCTCCCTGTCTATGAAGTAATTCCTTCTTCGGCTCATCCCTTGAGCTCAGAGCCGGAGCATGCTGAGGCTGGGATCGTGGGACCATTGGCTCCGATCTCTTCCATGGTGCCGTCCGTGGAGGGATCTGGGCGCCGGGACTCCCTCGTCTGCTCTGAGGGGGCGGGTGGCATTGGACCCTTGTCCGACCCCGTTCTCCCTCTTGGAGCTTCGGTGCAGGTGAGTTTGGCTCCTACATCGGCTTCGGAGCTGTCTCTCTTTGTGCCGGGAAGGATTCCGGTCTCTTCGGTGCTGGACCCTTCTCCGATATCAGGAAGAGGTGCCTTCGAGGTCATGAGGAGTGTGCTGGCATCTGAGTCAGCCTCATCGGCTCCTCCCCCCATGGTGCCTGCTCCTGCCTCTGCCCCTCCTCCAGACCCCAAGCGTGGGGAACAAGCGCTCCAGGGCACCCCATTGGGTGTATCTTCCTCTTCCAAGGCTTCCACCGTTCATTCAGAGGAGCCCCTTCGAAAGAGGAAATGCAAGAGGAAGCATGTTGACTCCCCTGAGTCTGTCACTTCAGATACTGACTTGGAGGAGTTGGAAGGGTCCCCGAGATCCCCCTCTGAGGATGTCTCCTTCTCAGACATCTTTGAGATTCTTAGGCAGAGGGGAACTGGACTACCCTTAACCCTTCTGAGGATGAGTCGGTATTCCTGGACACATTTGGATCCCGACCCTCCACCTCCTGGGTATCTCTGCCTTTCGATCCACTGATGTCTGTGGTGGCTCGAAAGGCGTGGTCAGCTCCAGACACAATGGAACCAACTCCCCGCAGGCCCACAAAATTTATTACTGCCCCACAAGACAAGCAATTTCTGACCAAGGGTGTCCCCGTTGATGCCATGGTGGTAGCAGTGGCCACAAAAAAGGAGTTGGCTGAAATGTCTTTGTCTGTCCATCCCCCTAATAAGGAATCTAGGTTATCCATCCCACTAATAAGGAATCTAGGCTGATGGACAGATAAGGGAAGCAGATGTTTTCCTCAGCGACCTTCTCCATGAGGTCACTGAACTATTTGAACTAAACTAAAGAGCTAGGAGATACCCTTCAAGATCCATCAGCTGCGGGGGCCCAGGCTAAGGTTGCCTCCCAGCTGGTGACTCTTAATTCGGTAGTAAACTCCTCCATGTGGCTCCTCTCTTATGCAGCCGATGGTGCGAGTAGGGCCGCAGGCACAAGCGTGGCTTTGAGGAGGCATGCTTGGATGCAGTTATGCAACTTTGCGGAACCCTTCAGGGTGTCTTTCACCAACACCCCCTTTGATGGTTCTGCTCTGTTTGGACCACAGGTGAAGGATACCCTTACCAGGTGTGAACAGGAAGGCAAGACTCTCTCTGCTGTGGGAGCCCATTTTTCCACTCCTTCAAGACCGTATCCCAAGGGTCAGAAGAGTGGGAAAATGTGGTTCCAGAAACCCTAGCAGAGAGCCGTGCCTGACACACGTGGAGAGTTCCCCTCCAGGGGCAAAGGAGGGAATAACAATAGACACCAGCCTAGGGGCAGAGGGGGTCCGCAAAATCAGGGCCAAAGAGAATCTTTCTCTGACAAGCCCTTCCAGCATCCCTGAAGTTCTGCCCGGCTGTCCACCTTTGGAGGCAGTCGGGGAAGATTTTTGCTGTACCCAAAAGCCTGGCAAAGTATAACACAAGACAAATGGGTACTGTCTATCATATCCGAAGGCTACAAAATCCCCTTCCTTCGCACTCCACACATTCCCAACAAATCCCTTCCAGATGTTCCACCCAATCTAAAGGATCAAGCAGTTCAAGAAATTTCAAAACTGCTAAGAGAAAGAGCCATCCAATCAGTCCCAGCAGACCAGCAAGGATCCGGAATTTACTCATGGTTCTTTTTGGTACCAAAAAAGACAGGGGACTGGAGACCCATTCTGGATCTCAGCAGACTAAACAGGTCTGTTCAAAGAATGAAGTTCTGGATGGTCATGCTACAGTCCGTTTTACCCTTTCTGGGACAGGACAATTGGATGTGCTCCATAGATCTTCAGGAAGCGTACTACCATATCAAAATGGACAGACGCTCCAGAAGATTCCTCCACTTCCGGCTGGGAGCCAGTCATTATCAGTTCAGAGCTCTGCCCTTTAGTCTCACCACAGCCCCCAGGGTATTCAAATGTTTGGCAGTAGTTACCGCTCACCTGAGATGGCAAGGATTCCAAGTGTTTCCATATTTAGATGACTGGCTCCTTACTGCAACCACCAGGCATCACCTGCTGTGAGCCAGAGACTACACCATCCAAACTTGCTCCAAACTAGGCATCACAATAAATTTCAAAAAGTCTGCATTGTCACCTTGTCAATCTATCACCTGTATAGGTGCAAACTTAAATACAAAGGACATGTCAGCGAGACTTCCAGTAGACAGAGTGTTAGGCATTCGACGACATGTGCAGATCTTATTAGGATGCAAAAAAATTCAGGCCAGATTCGTCCTAAGAACATTGGGTCTCATGGCAGCAGTTATCATACTAGTCCCCCTTGCATGTTTTCACATGAGGATTCTTCAGTGGATGCTGTTCACACAATGGTCCTTCCAGAAACTCCCAATGTCTCACATGATAATGATCACACAGTCATGCAAAAACCAACTTGTTTGGTGGATGGTTTCCCCATCATTACACCAGGGCAGACCATTTGTTCTTCCTCCTCCAGTAGCTACTGTGACCATGGATGCCTCCCTGATCGGGTGGGGGGGGAATTTTCAGGGCAGAACAGTCCAAGGCACCTGGCAGCCTCACGAGTACCATCTGCATATCAACGTCTTGGAGATGAGGGCCGTGCCTTTAGCATTGCAAGCTCTTCAGAACTCTTTTCCCAACGGGACCATTGCAATTCAAACAGACAATATGTCAGTAGTATGGTACATCAACAAGCAGGGCGAAACCAAGTCCTACCCCTTATGTCAAGAAGCACTCAGACTTTGGCAGTGGGCGATCTCTTCCCAAAGGTTTCTGATAGCAGCGCACATCCCTGGGAAGTCCAATGTTATAGCAGACAGGCTGACCAGAGCAATTCTCATGCCTCACGAGTGGTCTCTCAATCAGACTGTGGCGGACAAAATCTTCCGCAAATGGGGTCAGCCTTGCTGTGACCTTTTTGCCACCTCCTTCAACAGCAAGTGCGACAATTTCTTCTCTCTCCTCCCTCTTCCCGGACACTTCCCCAGAGATGCTCTAGTTCACGATTGGCCTCAGGGACTTCTTTATGCATTCCCTCCATTTCCCCTGATTCCCAAACTAATACAGAAAGCTACCACATTGGGATGCAAGATGATCCTCATTGCCTCTTACTGGCCTCGACAAATTTGGTTCCTTTTCCTGCAGCATCACCTTCTGGAGCAGCCCTGGACCCTGGACCCACTTCCAGACCTGATCCATCAATCGGGCGGGCTGCACCAATCTCTTCAATCTCTCCAGCTCACTGCTTGGTTGCTCCACTTCCGACCTTAGCCAGGCTTCCGAACATCTCCCACTCGGTGCGTGAAATCACCTTATCCTTGCATAAGTCTACCACTAAAAAAACTTATACTAGTAAGTGGAAACATTTTTCCTTATGGGCAGAGACCAAGAATATAGATCCCTTTTCAGCCCCTCTGCACCATATCTTAGAATTTCTAACTGAACTTTTTCGAGCTGGATCCTCTTCTGCCACGATTAGAGTTCAGCTAGCTGCAATTTCAAACTTTCATACGGGCCTAGCTGATGCAAGCATCATGTCCGATAAGCTTTGTAAAGCCTTTCTTAAAGGGACCACTCTACTCAGGCCCCCAGTAAGAGATCCCCTGCCTCCGTGGGATCTAAATTTGATTTTAGCTTCCCTGATACTGCCCCCCTTTGAACCTGCAGCTTCTTGTTCTTTGAAGTTTCTTTCTTGGAAAACCCTTCTTCTGGTTGCAATTACATCGGCTAGAAGAGTTTCTGAACTTCAGGCTCTTTGTGTTCGTCCTCCTTACCTAGTTTTTCACGATGATAGAGTTTCTCTTCGCACTAACCCTTCCTTTCTTCCAAAGGTTGCCTCTAATAATAATTTGAATCAGTCCATTGACCTACCTGTGTTTTTTCCAAATTATTCCAGCAAAGCGGAATACAAATTACATTAGTTGGACGTTCATAGACAATTACGCTTTTACTTGCATAGAACCAAGCAAATCAGAAAATCAGACCAGTTGTTCCTGTCCTATGCTGAGGGTAAACAAGGTATACCGGTGTCGAAAGTAACCTTATCTAGGTGATTGACATTTATTATTTCATTTATATACCAGTTTAAGGAATAAAGAGCCTCCTGCTAAACCAAAAGGTCACTCCACTGGAGCTCTAGCTACTTCAGTGGCCTTTCAGGCAAGATTGCCAATGGAAACTATTTGTGCGGCAGCTACATGGGCCAATCCTCATACCTTCATTTCACATTATAAACTGGATGTGGCCTCCAGGAGCAGAGCTGATTTTGTGTTCTGAAGAGTCTGTTCCGATGAGCCACCCAGGATTGAGGTGCTAGGGACGCTGTCCCAACCAGCAAGAAAGAAGGCGAGAAGAAGACAACTAACATGGAACGTTATGGTAGGTACATAACTTCTTATTATGTATGAAAGCATTTCTTCCTGTTGTACTTGATTGGCTGTTACAGCCTAGATCTGTATTTTGATTTGTGTTCATAGATAGTTATTTGATTGGTTAGCTTACTATGAATGAAAGTAATACTTCCTGCTTTAGGTTGATTGGCCATTATGGCTCAACTTGAACTGTGATTTGAGCACATAGCCAATGATTCTAAATGGCTATGTGGCGCAGATCTGCAGGATGAGATGTGCCTTTTTTTGAGTGTTTTGATTGGATAAGAATGATTTTCCTCATTTGATTATGTAACTGATTGGTTGTTTCTGATTTTAAAAGCAAGTGTGTCACACTTTTGTAAATTTACTGGTCTGAAGAAGGGTGTGTTGTACCAGGAAAACGCTCACCACATACATTTTATTATTTGTATTAAAGTTATTTTATTATTTCAGCTGTGGTGTGTGAAGCACATTTTTGGAATTCCTACATGTATTACTTTGTATTACATAGCAACTTTTGTCTTGGCCTTGAGCTGTATAGACTAAGATTATTATGCAAGGCCTGTGTGTTTTATGTGCTTCTGCAGATAGATCACATACCTGTTTATCCTATTCCATTAACTTTACAGTGCTTTTTGAATGTAACATGCAGACTGAGGCATCCATCTTGTTTGAAGGAGAGACACTTAAGATATGTACACAACAGTTTCTGATGTGGAACTACAACTGAAGCATACGGTCATGCAGATCTTGCATTATCATTTGAATGCTTATAGGGTGGAAATGATGTACTTGCATTTAAATGACAGGCCTTTGAAAAAAAGTATTTTAGTGAGTTAATAACGTATATTTCTTTTTGCTGCATAAACTAGTGTGTTGACATAACTTTTTTACAGACATATGATATTAAAGGAGAAAAGGAAATATAGATAGAGGTTAAAATGGAAAGGAAGGATGACACACATGAACAAATAAATGAAGATCTTGCTGATTTGTTGAAGAGCTGTTAGTTTTGTTTCTTGAAAATGAGCATAATATTTCCAATATGAATTGCTCTTGCAATAATCCCCAAATTGGTGTGGGTAATTCATGCATTATCCCCCCAACACACATACACAGGATTGGATTATTGCCATTATGTAGTGCCATTGTTTAATAAAAAAAAAGTCTTACCTTTTATAAATAATTTCATTACATAAACCGACTTTAACTCTCTTCTGCAGGCTTCTAGTAATCTGACATATACTGCATATCCATAGTGCATTGCTTTCTCTGCCCCCTCCCTTTTGTTAAGGTATTGAGGAGTGTGTATGACCCTTGTCATATACATTTCACCGCAACTGCCTAGATTTTTACAGAATGTTTAGATATATAAAAGCTTTAGTTTTCTGGCAAATCACTATGGAATAATAACAGATATTTCAGTTTCTGGTGGTAAAACCTTGGGAAGTGTGGAGGTTGTGGAGCTCTCTGAGCAGTGATTTTTTTTTCCTTTTGAACATATTGTATTCTGTTCTGTGAGGCAGTTACTGGCATGGATTTTTTGTTTAAGTTGTTTGTTTTAATAGTTTAATTTTCCACTTAGTGACACAGACAAAATGAGTTAACCAGAGCACTTCCTATAAGGAACTGTTTACATAGAGCACACTGATTAGTCTGTCCAATCTACATGTGCGTTTTTCAATATTAAGTTGGTTTTATTAAGCAAACGAGAAAATATTTTCTCTGTAGCGATGTTGTTTTCAGATTCTTTGCTGAACAATTTTGGACAGAGCTCTTCCTATAAGGAACTCAGTTTACATAGAGCACACTGATTAGTCTGTCCAATCTACATGTGCATTTCTGAATATTAAGTTGTTTTTTATTAAGCAAAGGAGCAAATATTTTCTCTGTGGCAATGTTGGTTTCAGATTTTTTGCTAAACAATTTTGGACAAAACCAAAACTACAGTAAGAAAGGGCAGTATCAGAGAGGGATTTAAAAGATGATAAAAAGGAAAAGTTTTGCTTCTAAGTATCTTACTTGTGTGGCATTACTGAGAGATGGTGACTTAGCAGAAGATTAGATGTTTTATGACAGATAAAGCGAAAATGTGAAGATAAAAGAGATGCTCTGCAAATTCTTTGTAGAGGTATGAATGATTGGCCCACCACTCGCACCGATAAAATATAAGTGGTCAGACTTGTTTCTGTTTGGATATGTTGGATTTACAATCGACACACATGCACATTTTTGAATACAAATGGCCCTTTATTGTTTAATTGCTTTTCCTGTCATTTTCTGTACAGTCTAGCGGGAGAAAGCTTGCTAAACTACTTATAGTGTAGGATACTGAGATGTTAAGTAACATTACTAACTTCATACTTGGAATGCTAATTTGTATATGTTTTATTTTATAGCATGTGACTGCAGTCCATATGGTGTAGTCAAAGGGCAAAATGCATGTGACCCATTTACTGGTCAGTGTGTATGCCTTCCTCATGTAGCTGGACAACACTGCAGTCACTGTGAACTTGGATTTTTCAACCTGAATCCAGATGTTGGATGTGAAAGGTAGGTCTTACTGCTTTCATATTAAAACAATTTTTTTGGTCACTAGAGTTAAGCTATAATGCTTCCATTAAAACTGTAGCATAAAATGTAAGGCTTATTTTAGTCTACCAATGCACATACTTCATAAAAGTGTAGAAGACTACATATGTCAGAGAAAGTACCTAAATACAAAGCAGCTGCAACTGCTTTATTTTAATTGAGTAGAATTCAATAATCTCTACTGAGCTGGATCATTCCTTTTTCATCCTTCCCTTTCCTTTGTACTTGTTTGATGAAGCTATTCATAGTGCACACCTGGCAAAGTGCTGTTACTGAAGTACTGATTTTACTGGCATTAACCAGATGGATTGGACCTTCAGTACTGCTCTGGTCATCATTTTCCCTAGGGAAGGAACATGCACTGATATATTAGCGCCTGCATATCAGTGTGTTTATTGCTTCAGCAGTAGAGTAACAGTAATGGTACATTTTGTTGACGTCTGATCGTCATTTCATCATTTTAATTAATTTTACAAGCTTTCTCCAAGGCTGTATGACCTCAGAGGATGTTGTATTAAGTAAAGAGAGCACACCGGTGAAACTTACTGCATGGAAAGTGTGAAAGCTTGTCCTCACTTTTTCCAGAGCCACTAAGTCTCATTTTAAATCTGTGAAATTCAAAAAATGGTATGCTGACATAATGGGCTTTAGTGACACTTACCTTTGTATTGGTGTGGTCTCTTCTAATGTTTAGTTCGATGATATATTCCCCAGCAATAAAAACATAACCATCCTAATATGTTCCAATCTTCCATCACGACTGCTCCTTTGTGACCTTTTGTCCATTCCCACATAAGGTTTCTGATCATCATAGGAAGTAATCATGAATTTATGCCACTAGTTAGCAAATTATATTGCAAAGCTGCAAAATGCCCACTTACTGTCATAAATTGACTGATGTCACAGATCTTCTGTCACGCAATCCATTCACCTCTTTTCTATTGCCCCTTGTTTCCTCCCAGTTTCTTCTTGCATATTCCAAATCTTCTTCCCCAAATTGTTCTCTACATTTTTGCACATGTCTCTGAACTACCATAATCTGTTCTGTTTGACCTTTTCTGCAACTGGTGCTACTCTGGCTTCTGCTTTTGTAGTAATCAATATTATTACTCCCCTTTTCTTCTGGCCCTAATATTCTGCTGAATTTCCATCCTGAAATTCTATTGGCCAAATTTGCACGCACATTTCTAACAGACGGTTCTCCTGTAACACTGATGTTTGAATCCCACATTTCTTCATATAATTTATTACTCCTTACCTTTTTTATATAACTGTGAGGCCATTTACATTCCATGACAGGATGAACAGAGTGGTTATTATTATAGAACGTTTTTACTCCACCCTGTTATACATGGCACTTAGTTTCTAAGTATATTTGCAATTTTTGGTTTACATGCAGATACAAATGTTTGGCAGTGCAATATCTTATGCAGTTGTTATTCTCAGCTTCACTTGAACCTAGGTCACATTTTCAAGACTTTTTGCTGCAATGAAACAATGAAAATATTCAAACAAAAATAAATAAATGCTTTTTCAGGACCTCCTGTCTCCTTTGAACTTAAAACCAACACACACAACTATGTACACTTTTAACAAACTAAGTTTACCCCTTTAGATATGAGCAGTTACTCCAAAATGATAGTTACACCCACAGGCATTACAAATCTAAAATTAAGGTTAAATGTTACAGCTTGTATTCACACCTATCCTGATTAATATAAGTTGTTTTTTTTATCTTTATTCCCCTTCTAAATGTGAAAACACCTTGGAAGCTTTCAATAAACATCAACTTTTAGCCCTAAGGAAAAAGTGCAAAGACTACTATCAAATAAGTAAACTGAATTGTGCTAAATGCATTTAACAATTAAGACTGCTTATCTGGATGGTCACGGTGCAGTCTATTCTGCCTTTCCCAAGGAAGGAAGACTAGATGTGGTCGGTAAATCTCAAGAATGCCTACCATCACATAAAGATAGGGAGGCACTCAAGGACATTTGGGCACTTTCATCTGAGGATCAGTCATTACCAGTTTCAGGCTCTACCCTTTGGTCTCACTGTAGCTCCACAGGTGTTCACCAAACACATGGTAATAATGGTAGCCTGGCTCAGGTACGCTTGAGTTCCAGTTCTTTTCTTACCCAAATGATGGGCTCCTGATGGCTTCTCTGAAGGCATCCATAATCAAAGCCCATGATTCTTTACTCCAGCTGTATCTGTCCTTGAACATAACAGTGAATTATGAAAAATTTAGTCTGGAATCAGTTTATATGCTAGAAGAATATGGTCATTCAGACAGCCAAACTGCCATTATCAAGACTGAACTCCCTTTGTCTACAGGCCACTTCAGTATTTCATCTCCTTGGGCACATGGCCACCTCTGTTTATCTTATACCTTTAGCAAGGTTCCAAATAAGGGTTTTACAGAGGACTCTAACAGTTCAGTGGTCCTGTCTTGCACATCCTATGGAATTTCTGGTGGCAATAACTAATAGTTATTGTTGCCACATTCAGTAGTGGTTGCTGTCTTAGCTGGTTGTGGCAGGTCAACCTTTTGTTCTTCCCCATCCCCAGGCCATGGTGACAACAGGTGCTACTCTTCTTGGGTGGTTGGGGGAGTGCATTTCAAGGGTAAAACTCTCCAAGGTACTGGGTTAAGGTATGAGGCCACTCTTCACATCAGGGATCTTGGAGATGAGGGCTGTCCTGCTAGCATTGCAGGCCTTTCAGGACCTTCTTCCCAAGGGTGTAATTGCCATCCAGACTTACAACATGTCAGTGGTATGGTATCTGAACAAACAGAGGAACTCAGTCCAATCCTCTGCTTTGAATGGCGATGAGGGTTTGGCAATGGATGATGTCCTCTGAGTGGCTTCTGATCACAATACATATCCCAGGAAATCCAACATTCTGGCAGATGGCTCGAGCAGGAGCATTCTTCTTTCTCATGAGTGGTGATGGCATCTGGAAATAAGTGCAGATTTTCAGCTGCTGGGTCACCCCCTACTGTGATCTGTTTGGTTCCCCACCTAACACAAAGTGAAGCACTGTATAAAACTCATAGAAAAACAAACAGTCAACAACACAAAGGCTTCAGTGGTGTGGAGATGCAAAAGCAATAGCAATTAAAGCCGATCCAAGATGGGTACAATTCTTAAAAAACACTTTATTAGGGCAAAATAAAAAAAATATCTGTGAATACAATCAAGCGCTTTCATCTCCAGTGTTGGAGACTTTATCAGGATAGAGCATGTCCATTAAAGCGGTGCTTTTATTGAAGAAACTTTTATGCCCTGATCCCTCCCGAGGGATAGTCACTAAGGGATGCTCCTCTGCATGCTTGGCCCCTCAGTCATCTTTATGCCCGTCTCCTGACATCTTTGATAATCAAGTATCTTCAGAAGGCAGCTATTGCAGAATAACTGTCATCATTATTGCTCCATTCTGGCCTCATCAAATTTGGTTCCCCTTCCTTTGGTCTCACCTGCTTCACCCACCCTGGTTACTAGATCCAGTTCTGGGTCTGATTTCTCAACCTTCAGAATTACCCGTCCCAAACCTTCACTCTCTGAAGCTAACCTTATGGTTTCTCCAGTTCTGATGATGGTCAGGAATCCCTATCTGCCTGAGAAAGTTATTCATATCCTTTCTTAATCTAAAAAACCCTGCACCAGGAAAGTTTATGCTGGTAAATGGAAGCATTATTTTAATTTGCCTTCTTCCAAAGGTTTAGTTTTCTTTTAATCATCATTAGATGCCATTCTGGACTTCATGGCAGGTCTTTTTCGTTCTGGTTTTAGTTATTATACCATAAGGGTACAACTGGCTGCCATTTCTAACTTTCATATTGGCAGGGATAATACCCCTGTGACAGCTCTTAAGCTCACAATAGCTTTCTTGAGGGACACCTTTTTGTTATGTCCACCTGTTCGCAATCCATTACCTCCTTGGGACCTTCCTCTGCTACCCCAAGCTCTTATTAGATCTCCCTTTGCATCTTTCAGCCACAGTATCCTTAAAACTGTTGTCATGGAAAACTTTCTTTTTGGCAGCTGTCAGTTCAGCCAGAAAGTGCCTGAACTGCAAGCATTATCCCCTCACATCTTTACATGATTTTTCATAAAGGTAGAGTTACCTTGAAGACAAATTCCCTCCTTTCTGCACAAGGTCACTTCATAGTGCAATTTGAACCAGTCCATTCACTTGCTGGTGTTCTTCCCGAACAAGAGAGAAAATCTGATTCATTTTTTGGATGTTCATAGACAACTCAGATTCAATTTGGATAGAACCAAAAGCATCAGAAAATCTGACCAACTTTTTATATCTTTTCAAAGTCAAGACTTATTAAGCCAGTTTACAAAGTGATCCTATACAAATGTATATCCGATTGTATTTTTTTATGTACTCCTTGAAAAGAATATCTTTACCTGTGAAGCCTAGAGGTCATTCCATGAGAACAGTGTCTTATTTGACTGCCTTTTTCTTGCAAGTTGCTATTAATATTTGTGTTGCAGCTACCCGGTCTAATACTTGTACCTTTATGTCCCATTATAAACTGGATATTCAGTCTAGATCTGCAGTTTCTTTTGGCTCCACCATTTTGTGGAATGTTCTCTCCTAGGGCCTTCCTGAGGTTTTACTGTCTGAAGGCTCTGTCCCGACAGGTCGAGACCATATGGAAAAGATGACATCAGATATGAAAGTTATGTACTTATCACAATAATAAGTCTGTGGTGTTTCTTCTGTTCATCTCAGCCATCTCTCCTTCCTACCATGCTTCCGCTAAACTGTCACCCTTTAGTGAGAGCTCTTGATTGGCCTTGTTGTCTGGCCTAAAAGCCTGCACAGAAGGGTCTATTTGTGCTGCTTTCTGTACCCTGTTTTCAAATGAATTCTTCATCTTGATTAGGATGTATTATATAATTGGGAGTTTTCTTCAGCCAGACTTGATCTAGGAAAGGGTGTTAGCATAGGGTATTATTGGTAGAGGAGACAGAGCTCTTGAACTGAAGATTCTGAAAATAGCTGGTGCCTGATCCGATAACCCTCAGGTTGAAATACACAGAAGACTACATGGATCTATTATTATGGTAACTATATAACTTTAACCAAAAAAGTGGTAAAAGTGCCAAAAGTAGACCAGTAAACAAATATATAGGCACCGGACGTCCATCAGTTCCAACACAGAGCCTTTTATTGACAAACAAGCCAAACACATAAATGCTATAACACTATGGGCAGGATTCACAAAGCCTCCGTGTAAGAGTTACAAGGCTTAGACGGTGTGACATCAGCATGTCATGCATATGCATGAGGGCATGCTGAATCACACCTAAGGCTAACATGGTCCATGGAAGACAGTAGGGGGTGTGTCCGTAGGCCAAGCCCTGCAAACGGACACGCCCCCAGAAGAGTAAAAGTCCCGAAAGTAAACCCCCACGACAGAGCCTGTGTAAATGTGAATAAACACAACACAACACATGCCCCCACAGACTATGAACATAAAATGTAGAAATGAACATCTTATAATTTTTTTTTTAAATTGTAAAGATGTTTGCCCGTGAGTGCGATTCGTTTGCGCGGGCGTGCCCGTAGCTTAGCCACAGTTAGCAGTCAGTGGAAAAGCATATAAGAACTAAATATGCAAAGTAAGCCAAGAAGCAATAGCATAGCGGTAGAGACGTTGGCTGAAGAGCAGGCAGTCATGGTTCGAGCCCCCCCCCAACATCAATTTTTATTTTTTGTGAAATAAGCACGAAACAAGTCCCTGACATATATGTACACATATAATTAGGAGCTATTTAAGGTAGTGTACTTACTCTTACATATTAGGTGCACCCTGTTTGTTTGTAATGCGAGTCGGTGATACACTTTTTGATATATTTACATTTAGTGAATTACTCATGCCACTGCATGGTATTTTTACTTAGTATTGAATTAGATATTTTTAATACACTTTGTTACATATCTTATACAATATATTTTATACATAGTATTTTTGCTAATGACCTTTGGTTTGAGTTCATATTTCATTGATCATATTCAGTGTCAATGAACAGAGGACTTGCTTGCAATAAAAGTTACAGAACTTGACTGTTGTTATTGTTCAAACAGTGAAAACATTTTTTATATATATGTTTATACAAACTATTTTTAGGTGATTGAACCTAATTTGTTATAATATGCCATCATTGGTTTACACTATTTTTGTAACTAGATTTATGTATTTTATTAACTCTTTGCAAACTTGCACAGAATGATTTTTAATTTATGTGATGTCATTTCCTCTCAGTTTTTTATTTAAATTGAGCGTGCAAACGACATTATTGTCAATGTTTTTTCTCTGAAGAAGCCACATTATTTTGTGGCGAAAACGCTTGTCAAAAACAATAAATTTGCGTTCAGATTTTAATTATCTGGTGGTTTGCTGGTGCAAGGAGTCCGTGTCTCTTTTGGTTTTTCTACATATAAAATTATATTTTATGTAAAATGTAATGAAATGGGCCATATATTTTGAAGAAATGTGAGATAATAAAAAAAAAATGTCAGATGTGCCTATAGCTGAGCTACAGTCTAACAAGTTGAGTACATCTGCCCGTAGGTGAGCAGTGATTTAACAGGTATAAAATGAGTGCCCGTAGGTGAGCAGAGGTTTAACACGTGTAAAATGAGTGCCCGTAGGTGAGCAGTGGTTTATCACGCTGAAACTGTGTGCCCATAGCTGAGCTGAGTGTAATATGCATGCTGACAGCCAAATGACTCGTAAACCAGCGTAACCCGTTTGCGCGGAGCTGCACGCCGCGCCAACAAGCTAACCGATGGGCAATGTTGAGCAAGCTGTAATAAAACTGCCTTTACACAGACACACACCCTAGCCTGTGTAGACAGTCATAAAATATAAAAAGCAGTGGCCAGGTTCGAACCCAGGATACCATGCACCATAGTCAAGGTACTGAACCACTAAGCCATGACAGTTGCACTTAGAAATCCAGTAATAGCATATATATAGGAATGAATAGAAAGAGGAGCATGACAAAGCAGGTTTTGTGAAGCTGATACAATTCCAAAATGGCCAATCACAGATAAGTGTGGGAAAAACGGCATATATAAGCCCCATAGGCGGGAATACATAGCATAACCGATTGTAGAACCGGCTTGCAGCCAGAATGTCAGGTGTAGGTGAGGGTAGTTGCTTTCGAGCACAGAGGTGGGGCATTGAGGAGTCCAAATATATGGTTTGGCTCCTTGTCCACAATCATGAGGCCCAACTCATGCAGGGCCAGGTCCTGTGGGGAGCATATAGGGCTGAGGCGTGGGACCGGTTGGTCATGATCTCACCAGTGCCACAGGGATGCCAAGGACTGGTGAGCAGGTCCGTCACCACCATGCAGACCTGAAGAGACGGAAGCAGGACCAGCTGAACCGTTGGATCCAGGAGGCCCGGCAAATGCCCAATGCCCCACTACTGAGTAAGTTACATGTAATTATTTATGTAAGAAATTAACCTAGCTGATATTATGGAGATGTGTATTCCAATATTGCTTTATTTATATTACAGCTGCAGGTGTCCGTTCTGCGAACCGTAGAGCCTATGGCAATAGGCTGGCACAGTTGCGCCACCAGGCAGGTCAGTAATTCTCTCCCTGTAACTGTAAATAAATATATAAGTATGACAGTTAGCAAAAGAGTGCAGTGTAGTCACTAATTAATAAAATGTGCAAGTAACAGTGTAAGAGGGTTTGCAAGTATTGCTTGATTACAAAAGTGTGATGCAGCCTGTAATCCAAACATAAAAATGAAACAAGTCTGAAATAAAGATGTCCCACCTGTAATATAATAGTACATAACCTGCAGCAGGCTGAAAAGTACAGCTGCAGAAGCTGAGTAAAACACGTGTGAAATATATCCCTGTTGAAATACAGAAACATGACAGAAGTGAGACTGTTGGAAAGGATTGTTATAACTACAGGTAATACATGTCAATAAAGCCTAAAATTAAGTAACATCCTGAATTGTAGAAATAAAACAAGTGAGAGAGTGTGAGAGTGTGAGAAAGAGTTATGAATCCACCAATAAAGTAGTAATAACTCCTGAATAAAGTATACTGCAGTCAGTACAGAATGAAATGAATGTGACAGGCAGAACCAAACAGTAACATGTGTTGAAAATGGTACTGCAGCTGGAATGTGTATCCCAAAATCTGGATATGTTGCTCTCAGTCTGCAATATGCAGATAGTATGGTTGTCTGAAATACCAAACATCCACAGTTGTCTATAGCTATATAAAGCAAATGTAGCAGGATGATGTAGCTGAACAGAGCCAGATATGAATGTGTATGAATAAAAATGAAAATGTATATTGATGTAGCAGTAACATTCCTATCACCAACTTGAAGTAGTTATCACATAGGAAACTGTATGCAGAACTGTAGTATGTATATATCTGCAGCTATTAGAAATATACAGCATATGTATTGGTATTTGAAGTTGTTAATTAAATTTTCTTCACCCTACCCTATAACCACATATAATCCATTCCACGTGAAATTGGTATGTGCAATCACAATTAACACCCCTGGACATTTGTCCTGTTGGTTCATACATATTTGCATGTATGTTGATGCATCTGCTATGTTCATACATCCAAACCTGATGGCCTGTTGCCATCAATCAACCCTGTATGTTGTTGGACTGTGTATTGCTGTTCAAAATATGCATGTGTTATGCTTGCTGTTCAATGGTTTGAATATCTGGGTGTTTGGTTAATGGGAATACTAACGCATGCTGTTACAACTAATTGTGAATGGTATTGTACATTACTAACCCAAACTGTCATGACATAATGCAAAACATAGGACGACAGGGAAGGCGGGTTCCAGCGGACCCACCTCTCCCTCCTCAGCTGGCGAGTGCACCTGGCAGTAGTGCCCAGGCCGGACCCTCCTTCGCTGGCCCTGTGCCACCTGCGGGTGGAAGCGCTGCAGGGGATGGAGCTCGTCCCCCCTCTGCAAGTGTGGCCGGAGGAGAACATCCACTCACCCTCCATAATGTCCGGACTGTGGTGCGTAGGGAGATCCGGGAAGC
This sequence comes from Protopterus annectens, assembly GCF_019279795.1. Lineage (NCBI taxonomy): Eukaryota > Metazoa > Chordata > Ceratodontiformes > Protopteridae > Protopterus > Protopterus annectens. The sequence goes on along the minus strand of NC_056750.1, from coordinate 523,300,066 downwards.
TGTTCTTGGGCCCCTACGCCAGCTTGAGGCATGGGTGGCACAACTAACGGGCATGCCTGCTACCCGGCCTACACAGCCCCTAGCACAGCCCCGTCCTGTTCAGTGAAGGCACAGTGGCAACTGACCATGGGTGGGGATATCAGTTCCACTGTTGCCATCTGTGGGCTCATGGGCACTAGATATCCAAACATCCATCCCCGTCAATTGTGTAACCCCCCCCCACATGTGTCATGCACCACTCCTGTATGTGTCTTGTTTGTCTTGTCTGTTAACCTACCCAACCTACCTCCCCAGATATACCAACTTCCTGTACCTGACATACCACTCTCACCTGAAAAATAAAAAATAAAAAAGGGCACTCTGTACCCACAAAAAAATTATGCCCCATACATAGCTGCCCATTTCGTACATATGTCTGCTGGACATGGAAACTGTCAATTACAATTGGCTGTACAACAAGTATTAATGTTGTCCTTACACCTCTCTCAGGGGTGGAAGGTTTCAAATGTCACACCAAATTACAAACATATGCACAGCTGTTGCTGATGAAGAAATGGGCAGCTATGGGCCTTACCTACACCCCTCCTGCAAAACCCGAGCTTGTTTCCCTACTGTCTTACCCTCTTTGTGACCCCTTTTTCACCACTTTCCTGTCTCCCCATTTTCATTTATTTCAAAGAAATTAGTGCAGGTGTGCGCAAGAGTAAGTACTTTTAAGTGGTTGTAAGCGGGTGTATGCGGAGCTGAATGCCAGTGCGCATGCATGAGCTCCGCACAAACCAGCGCTAACCCGGTTACAACTGCTTAAAAGTGCCTTAGTCACTCTGAATGACAAGGCCTGTAGTCTGCTCAAAAGCAAAATAAAATCCCACTGCCAGTCCCGAACCCAGGACCTTGGAAACAGTAGTCTGCATGACTTACCACTAAGCCATGACTGTTATATAAGAACATTGTGCTACAATAAATATATCATGTAATAGTAGGAATGAATGTAAAGGGAATATAGGATGTGTAGTACACAAAGCATGTCATGTATATTTATTGTCAAATGTAGTGGATTCCTATAATAGTAGTGTGTGAACAGAAATAGCCATGCTTGTTGGTAGCTAGTAGGTAATGTCACTGTAGCACCTTGCAAGCCACACACATACTCACAGCAGGATAATCCACTGCCCATACCCCACAACCACCTACAGCAACACATCCAGACTAAGTAATAAAAAATGTGGAGCAAAGGCCCAAAAACAGGGACACATTCCAAATATTGCTCCAACAAACTTAGACAGTTGAGAGAGTAACAGGTTTTGCATTATGTTGGATGTTTGGAAGGGTATGAAGTTTGAAACTGAAATGTTTGTCACTATAGTCTGACTTGAGCCCAGAGTGATTTGCCAGAAAAAGCTGTTTATGAGATATGGAACAAAATATGAGGCAAAAATGTGGACATCCTGCAAATATCTGTACACTTGAGAGGTCTGACACTGCCATATTTGAATAGTTAAGAGTCTAGACATAGCAGTGACTGAGTTACAGGGATGCCCCACAGACTACCTGTGAAATGTACAAACAGTAGGCAGAAAGGTGTTACAACACATGCAATGGTAACTATGAAGTACTGAAAGTATGCACCACTTGCACGTCGGAAATAGTGTAGTAATACATATGCTCATGCTAACCCACAGTCACAACTGCAGAATACCAGGCAATTTAATGGGTGTACCCCACTGATATGTACCATTCCATGAGGCAGATAAAAGATGCACCTGAGAGTCTCTGGGGCCTGCTCAGCAGAATACTCAAATACCCTAATAGATGTCAAGGCCCACACCATGGCCAGACCACACTGCATGCAGTAACACCCTAGCAGATATAGCAAGCATTCCAAGGTGTGAATGTACATGGAAAATAGGAAAGCCACAGCAACACACTACAGTCAAGACACCTAGCAGGCATACAAGTAGTGAATGTAAAGGGCAAATATTGAAGCCATAGCAACAAAGTGCAAGAGCCACTGCTATATACCAATTACACCACATGTCCCACAGGAAAGCACACCCACCCACATTAACAGTAGTAGTAGTCTTAGTTGTCAGTGTACATACACACTTAGTACAGGAAACTGGAGAAATGAATGGATAAATCTTAATCTACAACACAGCCAGAAATATGAGAGAGATACTAACCTTTACACTCACAGAACAGTGTCCACAGCATACCAGCATGGTCCCTGCCCTTAAACTCTGAAAGGGCTACCCCTATCTCACATACCTTTTTATAGCACTGTCCTGGAATCACAGTGAGAACTGCAATCAGTACACAACTGGCTGCATGCAATTAGCAAATGCTGGCTAACAATTGGTGCAGAGGCCATCACATGGACATATGCAGATACCTACAAAAGCATGCTGTACTCCCAGTCCACACATGCAATACTTTCATTGCACCCTCTGGAGGTAGAGAGAGAGAGAGAAACATACACAAACAAAAACACCCATCAAAACCGACTAGAAAGCTGACATCTGCCAACTGAGCAGCAGCAGGACACCAAACCAAACGGCAACGCAAGCAGCTGTGACAAACACAGGTAATGTAAAGTAATACTTTAAAGGTCTACATACTGTGAACCCTCCATATGTGTCATTGGTCTGTATCCATATGTATATGAAGATGTGCATAGGCAGGGGACATACAGCAACTATCAGTGAAGGCTGTACATACATATGTATGTGAGGGCATCTATGTGCACATATCAATGTAGGTTGAATGCAGGTTGTAGTGCAATGTACAAAGTAGGTTTCACAGTTATGTATGTTTAGCAGTATGTTAGTGTGTGTATACAGTTTTGTAAACAAACATGTTGATATACCTATCTATCATATGGATACGTATGTATGTCAATATATGTATGTATATATATATATATATATATATATATATATATATATATATATATATAATATGCATATATGTATGCATACATAGAGAGAGGGATGTAGGAATACATAGACAGATGTAGATATATAGAATATGTAGAAACATATATATGTAATACACACATACAGATATAGATATATGTAGATACATATACATAGACAGACAGATCTGACTATCTACAGATATGACTGTATATGACGATCTCACACTCCCCCTGTCCCACCCCCTCTGTCACACTCCCCCCTCTCCATATCTATAGCAATATATGTACATCAAGATATATATATGTGTATATGTATACAGACATATATATATATATATATATATATATATATATATATATATATATATATATATATATATATATATACACAGAGAGAGAGAGATATATATTCTGAGTGAGGCACATGTGTACAGATGTATTGCAACAGGTGCCTGGTGACAAAGGCATGGAGTGAACACCAGTGTCGAAACTGGAGTACCATACCCCATTTCAAATCATTTACACCAGTAACCACCAGATATGTGATTGGCTGCCCACCACTGCATGTGTCAGGGGTGAACAGAGTCATAAATGTGTACAATAGTCCCCCCAATGATAGTCACAGTGGCACACTATTCCTGGAATACCTGCACATGGTATGTGTCAGCAGACATGGTGTGTCAGCTATGGACATGTAGGTCAGTGTACCCCTCCACACCACACAATGGCTGCCACGGTATGTACCTCACATCATCAATTGTGAAGGAGTCAGCATTGTGGGTTGTGTCTTCCACTGGCCCAGTGGGCTTAAAGGATACCATCTCAGTGTTACGAAGTGTAAAGTTTGCATTTGAAATGTTATTCACTGTAGTCATTTGTGCTGGTGGTGGAGGTGGGATATGTATATCCAGGGCAATTAGTTTGTGGTCAGATCACAGTAGTTGATGATGTACCCCATACAGTACCTCAATACAATCCCCCAGAGTGAGGAGTTGCTTTGGACCTGAATCAGTGTTCTGACTGCTGAGGTTTGGTAGTATGTCGTATGGAGTGTGCCAGGTACTGTTGCACAGTTGTTGGCTGAGCACTGATACCTGGCCATTTACATGTGTATCCACCAATAGACAGACAGATGCTATATATGTGAGATATGTTGTATCACAACAGTCGAGTAGCATGTGTAGTATGTGTGCCAAATTCTGCTGACATATTTTGCTGATATCATTTTATTTCCTTTTTCAGGACCATGGCTCACCAGCGCAATCCAGCATACTCTGCAGCTGAGGATGAGGAAATACACCAGAGCCTGGTGCGGGATTATGCAATGCTCTTTTCCTGCACCAGCCAGAATCAGCAGGAGAGGGCTGCACTGTGGCAAGACCTGGTCCGTCGGGTAAATGACATAGGCACGCATAATAGGACATATGAGCAGGTGCGACATCACTGCAGTGATTTAATCAGAAATGTCCATCAGCGTCGCCGGATATCCACAGGCAACAGGTTGCCACAGGTGGTGGGTGACACATCCTCCACTCACCAGACTGGAGGGACTACTCATAAGTGTTGTGGCTCCAGCCCGCCAACAACAACAACAGCAGCAGACCTGCATTATGATGGAGGCTGGAGCCACACAGCACCAAGACTACGAGCGTGCAGGTAATGTGCCATATGTATAGTTGACTGTTGTGTACACTGGTAGTTAATGCATGTGTGAGGTGTGTCCTTGGTTTGTAGCTGTCATCATAGTATTTAATGTGCAAGTGTGATATTCTCAATATCAGCAGCTGACCTGTGAAAGGCAACTGTTGTTCTAATGACCTGTATCATACTCAGTAACAATGGCACAGTTGTGCCCACTGACATTAATTTCCTCACTTCTGCAGGTCCCTCCGGTGTAACAGCAATGCAGCCTATCCATGCTGGTGAGTGGGTATTAACAATACCTTTAATAGTCTTCATAGTAATAGTAATATTAGGCTCACTTAGTAGTGCTCTGTGTATGCATGCAGGTGTGTCTGTGTCTGTGTGTTGATATCTCGCATACTGAGTAGTGTGCAAATGTGCAACTGTGTGCAAGTGTGCAACTGTGTGCATGTGTGTACCTGTGCATGTGTGCACCTGTGCATGTGTGCACCTGTGCATGTGTGCATGTGTGCATCATGGGTAACATTGTGTAGACATTGTAAACTGTGTTTCCTGTTTCCCTCCCACAGGTTCTGGTGCTGCTCTGGTGTCATGCAGCAGGGAACCTGAATCAGGTGCCACGGGTACTGATAATGATGACATCTGTGTAATGGCACAGGAAGGTGTGCCAGGGTCCATCATTGGTCAGCCAATTGACAGTACACAGCTGTCAACCCCATCAATGCGCACAGTCATTCTGCCAATACACCCTTTGTCACCAATGTCCCTAGGTGATGGACAGGATACAGTGGGTATTGACCAGGGTAATGTGGTATCTGTGGCACATGCTTCCCCACACAGCAGCCATGGGCATGGCCCTGAGATGGTACCACACAGACAGATGTCCAGGGATTCTCGTGGGAGCATCCGTGGGTGTACTGCCCCTGTCAGACGTGCCCACAGAGGTCTTACAACCTCAGCTATGTTTCGGGCTGTCATGCAGGCACAGTCACTTATGGAACAGTACACCAGACAGGGTCTGAGGGAGCTGACAGCATGTCGCACAGCCATGACTGACAGTAAGAGTGACATTGTGGCTGCCATCCGTAATTTCACCGATGTCATAGACAGACGTTGTGGGGACATATTAGATCAGTTCCACAACTACATGTCCATGAGCCAGGGCAATGGTGGACGGTTGAGGCATCGATGTGGGCGTATGCCAGCAACAGCAGTAGCTGGCAGTCGTCGCGGACGACAACAGGGCCACGGCCGCCCCCATAGTGCCAGCAGCAGCCCCAACATAGCTGGGTCTGTGCTGTCATCAGACCGCCCCAGGAGACCACGTGCACGTGGCTCTGGACAGGCCCAACAGGGATCTGTGTCCAGTCAATGAACATCTGCTTCTGATGACAGTACCCAGTCTGGATTGGTACCGGATATGGTCCGTAGCACCCCTGCAAGGCACAGGTACCGTGTCCGTGGCCAGAGACACTGATCTGTATGACCTGGCAGGTACAATCTGTGGCTGTCCACAAACACCGGTATATGGCAGCCATGAGGTGGAACTGTGTGCATCCATACACACATGCGAATTGACAACACCTAGGGCTACCGCATACACGCACACACTGCATCAACATTGCCCCACCTTGTACTGCTGTTCCTCACCAACACACAAACACATACATGTCAATTGGTGGTATCAGTGGCAGACTCAGGCATACCAAGTTCACACCCTGTGCATATGATGAAACTGTGCCACCTCCTGCAATCTGTAACATCAGTGCAGGTACAGGTTAACATGTTGCTGATGCACAGGGTGACTACATCGATGTGTAGTAATAGTATCATGTTGTTAACAGTACTGTGTGCTGATATAATTGTGGGTATATCCCAGCATGCCTGATGCAGTAAGGGTATGATTTTCTTGTACTGTTTTCTACACCCATGGTAAGTACGATAGTGTATCATCTGCACATGTTGGCATACTGGTGGTAAGGATGTCAACAGAAGGCTACATACATAGGTAGCACAGGGAATAAGGTAATGAAAGTATTGATATGCAATGATGGACATGTAAACTGCAAGTGGCATGTTGCCCACACTGGACTCTGCAATGCGGATGTTTGAGGATGTTGATATGTGTGCAGTACTACACGACTATTACAGGACACACAGGAGCACCCTAGCACTGCAAGCTCACATCTCATACCATGCTAGACAGCCCCAACACACAAAACTAACTTTCACAGGAGGGAGAGTCCCCATAAATGTCAGGGATACTGTGGTGGCAGGACAGGTAGCATACATCCTACTAAGTATGGAACCACTGAGTGAAGGCTCAGTGTCTGTTATTTGACATGTGTATTACTGCAGGTATGAGCACCTGGGTTTCCATCCGGTTATTTAACATAGTTGAAGAATGGTTCCTAAAACATTGCCTTCTTTTGAATGCCAAAAAAACTAAACTTCTACTATTTCCACCTACCAGTAGGTCCTCTCCTATTGATCTCTCTATTGTATCTAGCAAAGGCACCCTGATACCTCCTGAACAATCTACCAAACTTTTAGGAGTCACAATCGACAACACCCTCACCTATGATATGCATATTAACAACACCATACAAGCAGTGAACAGAAAAATTGGTTCCTTATACAGAATCGAACCTTTCCGTACTCCTCTGGCCAGAACCACCATTGCCCACTCTCACTCAATCTCTACGCTTCTCTATGCTTCACCAATTTATACTAATCTAAAAAGAACTAACCTCCTCAAAATTTCTCATGCCTATAACAATATTGCCAGGTTTGCTACCAGCAATCCATACCAGACACACCATTGTCTTAATCTTAAGCAGCTCAACTGGCTTGAATTACCTAACATGCTAACATTTTCCCAACTCATCATTGCTCACAAAATCTTTTATCAACCTAAAAATTCTCCTATTCTTGCTAACCTTATCACCCCTTATACTAATCTAACTTCTTTACTTTCTTCAAGTAGATTACTTGTTTGTACTACTAAGTCTAATAACTTGTCAGGTGATAGCATTTTCTCAAACACTGTTGGCAAACACTGGAACCTTCTACCTACAGATCTAACTCTACTACCATCTCTGTCTCTCTTTAAACAAAGACTCAAAATTCACCTAAAATCACACTGGTTGTGCCCCTGCACAAACCCTGACTAACTAAATTGTTTACCTCCTTAACTTCTATCTTCCTACTTCCTTGGGTCCACTTTCACCCTTTTACCCCTCTTAGGTACATAACTGCTCTACTAATTTGCTTTCTAATCTCTTTTTCTGCTTCCAACTATTAACTATAGAATACTTTTCCTGTCAATCAATCTGGCAAATTGTATACATTATTATCCTTCTGGTACTTTTTTGTATTTAGACCATGTCTTTTTCTGAATGTATATTCCTCTGACTTGTATATTTTCTATACATTTGTATTTATACTGTCTAGTTCTTCTTCTTTTGCCTGCATGTTTAATTTTTGACAAAAAAGTGTGTATTTTTCTTTTTTTACTAAACTGGAGCTTTTCTCCCAGGGCCTCTACTGAAAATGGAAATATATCCAGTTAGACAAGCCCGGTAAACAAATGAAAAATAAATAATAAATAAATAAAATAAATAAATTATTGTACATCCTGACGGTACATGGTCTGTACACTTGTGTGCGCTGAGACTGGACCCTGGCCATCTGACCTATGTATTTCCATGTACATGTGTATAGTGCCTGCATATTTGCACTGTTACCTACTGGAAGGGTACAGCTTGTTTGTTGTACAATGGACTACATGCAGCCCTGCTTACTGTAGCTTTGTTTGCATGCATGTTTGCTTGCAGTTACCCTGGAACACTGATTCCACCTGCAATGCAGATTTACAGAGCTTCTGTGGATTCCTAGTGACATCTGCATAGCTTACTATATGTATGTCCATGTCTCACTTGGCAGAACGTCACTGTTTGTCCTGTTCGCATGTACGTTGCCTGTGACACATTGCATATGACTTACCTGGCATTTGTCCACGTGAGCAGTCATATATGCCAGTGCTAACTAATCACAGGCACTACACCCTCACATACTCACCTTCTATACCTTGTTCCCCATTGGCCCTATGTGTTGTTAATCACCATGGTAATCACAATACTATGGTAGCATGTGCAAAGGTCACTTGTCAGTCACCTCTATGGTGCAGTTGTGGAATATGTGAGTCATGTGGCAATGTCACAGCTGCCACATGTGCACAGTCAACCCTCTCCCCTACACATGGACGTACAACACATGTGTGAGATGCAACCACATAGCCAAACTGGGGACTAAGCACTCTGAACCCAGTACTGGCATAACTTGTCAGGTGGCATGAAATACTACAGTGACTACAATACCAGTCTGACGTAGACCTACACTGACAGCAATCCAAACACATGAACACACTGGGGCATTCGTGGAGCCTCAGAATAGCATCCTACCTGAGCAGCAGACACCTCTGCAGCTGGCACACAGGCATACATTAAGCCGGAACACAGCACGTGCAACACATAGCACACAAATCCTGTGTGCCAAACAGTCACAGCCTGTATGGCTAGACAACACACCTGCTACAGTTGTGTTAGGTACCTTTATTGTCCGGTACAGTGAGGTCCCGCTCACCAGGCTGGACAAGGTGAAGGTCACGGTTATATGCCCGTGGGGCACTATGGTCCACCACATAACACAAGCATACAGGTCAGTCAGAGGCATGGACACATATGACTCAGTCATTGTCCATGCCACTATGGCTGACCTGTGATGTACCTCCCTGGACTACATGATAGGGAACATAGAAGGGCTCTCTGAGCATGTGGCACAGGCTGGTATGACCCTGACCTTGGTTGGCATCATACCCTCACCAAGAATGCTGAAGTATTACTGAATGCTGATGAATTACTGTAGCTACAACACCCTAGCTGAAAGGTTCCTAGCATGTAGTCACTGCATTGCTGTGGAACAACTTGTTACCACTCCCACAACAGGTGAAAACATGCAGCACCTGTTCATCAACAACATGTAGACTATATGCCCCAGACCAGATGTGTATCCCTCGCTGCTAGGATGATACCATATACAACTCACACTGTATATACACATACCACATGCAGCACCCGCACAGAAAACCACAATCATAATGTTATCCAGTCCAAATACCATGTATTCACATGTGGTAGGCGTCAGACATGGGAAATATTGAATGTCACAGGTATATATGTGTATTTGGCACACACATACATCATCTGTGTGCATTGCCATTACTGGTTTAATCGATGTCATGCATTATTGCGAACAACAACCCACACACATGGGCATTCTGTATGACAAAAACACACGTGGCATTTGTGGAATTCAAAGCCATAACTAACTGTGCTATGACAGTAGTGAGAGACGCAGTAACAGAGTGTGCTATTTGCATTACTGGGAGATTTGCCCTCTTCTGCTGTACTTGTAGGGTGCTGACATCATCTCTGTGTAGAGATTGGAATATGCAGCAGCTGGTGTGTTGTACTGGTTACCAAAAGGGTCAGTTCTCTCACACATGTAATTGCACACACCCTACTTCCACCCCCACCCACAGTCATAATGTTATCCAGTGCAAATACCATGTATTCACATGAGGCAGGCATCAGACATGGGAACTATTGAAGGTCACAGATATATATGTGCATTTGGCACACACATACATCATCTGTGTGCATTGCCATTACTGGTTTAATCGGTGTCATGCATTATTGTGAACAACAACCCACACACATGGGCATTCTGTGTGACAAAAACATATGTGGCATTTGTGGAATTCAAAGCCATAACTAACTGTGCTATGACAGTAGTGAGAGATGCAGTAGCAGAGTGTGCTATTTGCATTACTGGGAGATTTGCCCTCTTCTGCTGTACTTGTAGGGTGCTGACACCATCTCTGTGTAGAGATTGGAATATGCAGCAGCTGGTGTGTTGTACTGGTTGCCAAAAGGGTCAATTCTCTCACACATGTAATTGCACACACCCGACTTCCACCCCCACCCACAGTCATAATGTTATCCAGTGCAAATACCATGTATTCACATGTGGCAGGCATCAGACATGGGAACTATTGAAGGTCACAGGTATATATCTGTATTTGGCACACACATACATCATCTGTGTGCATTGCCATTACTGGTTTAATCGATGTCATGCATTATTGTAAACAACAACCTACACACATGGGCATTCTGTGCGACAAAAACACACGTGGCATTTGTGGAATTCAAAGACATAACTAACTGTGCTATGACAGTAGTGAGAGACGCAGTAGCAGAGTGTGCTATTTGCATTACTGGGAGATTTGCCCTCTTCTGCTGTACTTGTAGGGTGCTGACATCATGTCTGTGTAGAGATTGGAATATGCAGCAGCTGGTGTGTTGTACTGGTTGCCAAAAGGGTCAGTTCTCTCACACGTAATTGCACACACCCTACTTCCACCCCCACCCACAGTCATAATGTTATCCAGTGCAAATACCATGTATTCACATGTGGCAGGCGTCAGACATGGGAACTATTGAAGGTCACAGGTATATATGTGTATTTGGCACACACATACATCATCTGTGTGCATTGCCATTACTGGTTTAATAGATGTCATGCATTATTGTGAACAACAACCCACACACATGGGCATTCTGTGCGACAAAAACACACGTGGCATTTGTGGAATTCAAAGCCATAACTAACTGTGCTATGACAGTAGTGAGCGACGCAGTAGCAGAGTGTGCTATTTGCATTACTGGGTGATTTGCCCTCTTCTGCTGTACTTGTAGGGTGCTGACATCATCTCTGTGTAGAGATTGAAATATGCAGCAGCTGGTGTGTTGTACTGGTTACCAAAAGGGTCAGTTCTCCCACACATGTAATTGCACACACCCTACTTCCACCCCTACCCCCCCCCGATTGGAATATGCAGCAGCTGGTGTGTTGTACTGGTTGCCAAAAGGGTAAGTTCTCTCAAACATGTAATTGCACACACCCTACTTTCACCCCTACCCCCCCCCCCTGCGGTTTGGAATATGCAGCAGCTGGTGTGTTGTACTGGTTGCCAAAAGGGTCAGTTCTCTCACACATGTAATTGCACACACCCTACTTCCACCCCCCCCCCGATTGGAATATGCAGCAGCTGGTGTGTTGTACTGGTTGGCAAAAGGGTCAGTTCTCTCACACATGTAATTGCACACACCCTACTTCCACCACTACCCCCCCCTCCAATTGGAATATGCAGCAGCTGGTGTGTTGTACTGGTTGCCAAAAGGGTCAGTTCACTCACACATGTAATTGCACACACCCTACCCCTCTGATTGGAATATGCAGCAGCTGGTGTATTGTACTGGTTGCCAAAAGGGTCAGTTCTCTCACACATGTAATTGCACACACTCTACTCCCCCCCCCCCTCCGATTGGAATATGCAGCAGCTGGTGTGTTGTACTGGTTTCCAAAAGGGTCAGTTCTCTCACACATGTAATTGCACACACCCTACTTCCACCCCTACCCCCCCCCGATTGGAATATGCAGCAGCTGGTTTGTTGTACTGGTTGCCAAAAGGGTCAGTTCTCTCACACATGTAATTGCACACACCCTACTTCCACTCCTACCCCCCGATTGGAATATGCACCAGCTGGTGTGTTGTACTGGTTGCCAAAAGGGTCAGTTCTCTCACACATGTAATTGCACACACCCTACTCCCCCCCCCCGAGATTGGAATATGCACCAGCTGGTGTGTTGTACTGGTTGCCAAAAGGGTCAGTTCTCTCACACATGTAATTGTGCACACCCTACTTCCACCCCTACCCCCCTCCGATTGGAATATGCAGCAGCTGGTGTGTTGTACTGGTTGCCAAAAGGGTCAGTTCTCTCACACATGTAATTGCACACACCCTACTTCCACCCCTACCCCCCCCAATTGGAATTTGCAGCAGCTGGTGTGTTGTACTGGTTGCCAAAAGGGTCAGTTCTCTCACACATGTAATTGCACACACCCTACCCCCCCCCCCGATTGGAATATGCAGCAGCTGGTGTTTTGTACTGGTTGCCAAAAGGGTCAGTTCTCTCAGATATGTAATTGCACACACCCTACTTCCACCCCTACCCCCACCCCCCGATTGGAATATGCAGCAGCTGGTGTGTTGTACTGGTTGCCAAAAGGGTCAGTTCTCTCACACATGTAATTGCGCACACCCTACTTCCACCCCTACCCCCCTCCGATTGGAATATGCAGCAGCTGGTGTGTTGTACTGGTTGCCAAAAGGGTCAGTTCTCTCACACATGTAATTGCACACACCCTACTTCCACCCCTCCCCTTAGAGATTGGAATATGCAGCAGCTGGTGTGTTGTACTGGTTGCCAAAAGGGTCAGTTCTCTCACACATGTAATTGCACACACCCTACTTCCCCCCCGATTGGAATATGCAGCGGCTGGTGTGTTGTACTGGTTGCCAAAAGGGTCAGTTCTCTCACACATGTAATTGCACACACCCCCCCCCGATTGGAATATGCAGCAGCTGGTGTGTTGTACTGGTTGGCAAAAGGGTCAGTTTTCTCACACATGTAATTGCACACACTACTTCCACCCCCGATTGGAATATGCAGCAGCTGGTGTGTTGTACTGGTTGGCAAAAGGGTCAGTTTTCTCACACATGTAATTGCACACACCCTACCCCCCCCGATTGGAATATGCAGCAGCTGGTGTGTTGTACTGGTTGCCAAAAGGGTCAGTTCTCTCACACATGTAATTGCACACACCCTACTTCCACCCCTACGCCCCCCGATTTTTAATATGCAGCATCTGGTGTGTTGTACTGGTTGCCAAAAGGGTCAGTTCTCTCACACATGTAATTGCACACACCCTACTTCCACCCCTACCCCCCCCTGATTGGAATATGCAGCAGCTGGTGTGTTGTACTGGTTGCCAAAAGGGTCTGTTCTCTCACACATGTAATTGCACACACCCTACTTCCACCCCACACACACACTTGCCATTTGTTGGATTCAAACCCCTACCTAACTATGTTATGACACTAGTATGAGATGCAGTAGCCGAGCGTGCTATTTTTTTCTTCTCCGGCTGTACTTATAGGGTGCTGACATCATCAGTGTTTAGAAAGGGGAATGTGCATCCTGTAGTGTGTTCTCCTAGTTGCCAAAAGGGACTTTTCTCTCACACAGAATTGCACACACACACACACTGAGCATTTGCAAGATTCAAACCCCTACCTAACTATGTTATGACAATCAAGACGGACGCATTAGCAGAGTGCGCTATTCGCATTACTGGGAGGTTTCCCTTCTCCTGCTGTATTTATAGGGTGCTGACATCATCAGTGTTTAGAAAGGGGAATGTGCATCCTGTAGTGTGTTCTCCTAGTTGCCAAAAGGGACATTTCTTTCACACAGAATTGCACACACACACTGAGCATTTGCAGGATTCAAACACCTACCTAACTTTGTTAGGATACTCAAGACGGATGCAGTAGCAGAGCATGCTATTCGCATTACTGGGAGGTTTCCCTTCTCCTGCTGTACTTATAGGGTGCTGACATCATCAGTGTTTAGAAAGGGGAATGTGCATCCTGTAGTGTGTTTTCCTAGTTGCCAAAAGGGGCATTTCTCTCACACAGAATTGCACACACACCAACCCTGCTCACCCACAAACACACACACACACACACACTGAGCATTTGCAGGATTCAAACCCCTACCTAACTATATTATGACACTTGAGGGAGACGCATTAGCAGAGCGCACTATCCGAATTACTGGGCATCTGTTCTGCACCTGCAGTATTTATAGGGTGCTGACATCATTATTTATACAGAGGTATGTACATCTATTACTACCTGTCAGGTGGGGGATAGCATATATATATATATATATGCATTTGCAGCCACGTACTTCAGGGTCAGATATGCACATCAGCACTGGCAGGTTATGTTTTATACCATGCTTCGTGACCACAGGACCTGTAACACACAACACAACCAGTTCAGACCACCCCTCCCACATCTAGGACACACACTTTGCTTCCCTGGGAACAGTGCCAAGATATGAAGGTGTTCACATACACCATTCCAGTTGTTAACATCAGGTACAGGTATATTGTGTGTGGGAACTACTCAGGCCTCTACAACATTACCCTACAGCCACTACAATTTGTGAGTCCATGTGCTATGGCAGGACCACTCACCACAGCCACAAGGGGGAATACATATTGCACCTGACCATCTGCAACATGGGTACTCACTGTTCCACACCAGAGGTAGACCACCATTGTTGATATCTGACCATACCCACCTTTCCCTGGATATCCATATCCCATCCCGACCCCCAGGCAAGGTTGTCACTGCAAACAAAGTGTATTTATCAAAAGCAGAATTTGCACTTGTGAAGACTGGGGTGGAAGACTTGAAAGGACCCATGCTGGGGGAGTATACAGGCCACTCTGCATAATCCTTGGCAATAGCATTCTATGAGCATGTGGAAGGTTTGCATTGATCATGCTATCCCAAATATACCCATGACTCCTCCACAACAGGATACCTGTCAGGTGTACACCAGCCATATATGAGCTGTCCAGCAGATGGAGTGAGCTAATACATTGCAGAGCAGTAGCCCACAGAGGGAGGACATCTCTGAACAGTACTGGCACAACACTTCAATCCCTCATAATCATCACGACAAAGTGTTGACAGTGAAATTGTCCAGACACTGCAGATAAGGCTCCCCTCAGTCTGTTATTGATGCCCACTTACTGTTAGACGTCCTCACCAACCCTCTTCCAGCACACACCAACAACATGGATGTGGCATAGCAAATTCAACCCCTGGGATCTCCACTGTGTCCCTGCTTGACAGAGGCACAGCACACTAGCCTCAAACGGTGCCTTATGTGACCTACTTTACAGTGGCACAGTAGCCTACTGTACTGGGGAGGCAGACGCCAAGCACACTCTGGCTAAGCTTTCATTCCCTAGGGCAAACAGCCTGATGCACAATATTTGTTGCTGATAGACTGTTTGCAGGTCTGTATTGCCATAGCATTCCCTGTTTCTATGAACAACTTGTGTATCTGTGGAAGATGTTTGAATATGAGAGGGATCCACTATATCACTTATGTCTCTGTAGTCATTTAAGTGTGTCCACTGGGCAGATTGCTGTAATGTGGTTGGTTCCTGGAATAACACGTACAAATACCAGATATGTGTGGCCAACTGCTAAACTTAGATATGGCCTAAGTGTTTAAGCATGCCCAGTTCAGGCTTTCCATGGCATGTTGTCTGACATATGTCTCATTTATCAAAGTGTGCGAGCATGCCCAGTTTGAGCTTTCCATATGTTGAACTCTGCAGTCCACCACATTTGTGGATGAGTGTGAACTTCAATAATATCTCACGTTTATGGTTGTGTGTTGGGTGTCATGTTGTGTACTTACTGGCCAACTGCTTTGTGTCTGAACACAACAGGGATTATACTGTGCCTGCAGGGTTTGCATGGGATACTTTGCATACAGTTGTCAACATCCTTTCATACTGACCTAACACTGTAGAACCATATAGTGTACTGGTTCAGTACTTTCACTGTGGTGGACAGTATCCTGGGCTTTAGTCCTATCACTGCTTTAAATTTTCATGGTGAGCACAACAGACTGGTTAGGGGCCAGTTGTGCACATATGACCATGTTGCATTATGTTCAGATATGGACTACTTAAGCCAGGCTTGTCCAACATTGGTAGTGCATTCCACAACATAGGTGGACATTGGCAAACACTAGCGATGTGCCCTAGGCCATTTCTAATGCTAGTCAGAGAGTGTGTTTGTCCTTCGACACACATTGTGACTGGAGTTTGCCATGACATATGTCATGGTTAGTATACTGTGCCTCCATCTACCCATGACATAACAGTGATACCCAGGGTAAACCTACCATCTCCCATCCACTCATCAAGATTCCTCTTGAGGAGAGTCGATGAGTGACTCTCTGGCTAACCTGTACTGGGAGTTTACTCAAGAGTGGGGGTGGCTTCTGTGTTATGGATCATTCAGTACAGCTTGTCCTATGTATGTCAGTGCTGGGGTTCAGGTCTCTCATGTGCATAGCTCACTGCCATTCAGATTGTACAAGGTGCAGCATGTTCATTGATTACAGCTTGGACATGGCTCTATACATCAGGCACAGCTTGCCTCTGGGCGGGCAGTATGACAGTGTGTGGAGCTGCAGTTTGTTTAATCAGGCAACAGATGGCATCTGTTCAAGCTCTTTGATACTCCTGGTGAGGTACTTTTGGGGTCTTTCCAGTTGATGGAGGTGTCTGATGAGGTACATTCCACAGGGGCCATTGTAGTCAATTGTGACGCTGATGAAGGATGACACAATGACCTCCCCTGATCTAGATCTGACTACCTTCATGATTAGGTGGGTATATGGTATGTTTCTGTAACCAGTACAGCCACATGCTTGTCCAATGCAAGATATCTATCAACTTGTGTCCCCAGGTCTCTTATTACATCTTAAGTACTTAATGGGTTAACACCTATGTGGTAATTGTTGGGCACTTACTGTATATCCACAGGGGTTGACTATACACTTTTCTGCAATTAGCTTGCTGACATGACTATGGCACCAGTTGTCTGTTTCTATGTGGCCCTTTTTTGGGATGCTTGTGTCAGCTGGAGGGTCAGATATGGTGGCCAGTTTGTAGTCCTCTGCAAACTTGTTCAGACACAGTCCTTCCATGTTGGCCTGTACCGATGGGACATATATACCAAACGAGGGAGGTCCCAGGACCAAGCCTTGTGGGATGCCAGCTATATCTGGTTTGTAGTCTGACATGGCTGCAGCATTTCTGACCATGTCAGTTCTGTCCTTGGTCTGGTTTGCAACCCCTCTACTGACATAGGGGTTTATATTTAAGCTGGTGAGCTTATCTATAATGAACACGTGGGGTATTGTATGGGAGTCTTTTGCAAGGTCCAGCTATGCTGTGTGGACCACATTCCCCTCATCAATGACCTTAATGACTGTTTCAAATGAGTCAAACATGTTTAAGGGGCAGGATATGCACTTAAGAAAGCCACACTGGGTAGGGACCAGTGTCAGTAGGTTCCCCAATATCTTTATGCCTGCGGTACATGCTGATCCTTTCTATAGCTTTGCAGACCAAGCTTGTCAGGATTCTGGGGTGGCAGTTTGCAGTATCCATTCAGGCAACACCTTTATGGAGAAGGACCACTGTTGTTGTACACTGCTCTTTGAGTACATATCCTGTGGTAAGGCTGACATTGAGCAGTAGTGTTATTTGGCATTCCATTCTTCTTGGAGTCCATGTTGGACTCAGCCCAGGACACCATCTCATACCATTGATGCTGTGTGTTTTTCTTTGTAGATGCTGGCTGTTACCTCAGCATCTGCAATGTCAGGGGGCCAGCACTCTGCTGGGATTGATATTTTGCATTTGGGGGGGGGGGTGCACTGCACCTGTCAGGTTGGATGTTGGCAATATGTGTGTGTGTTTGGTATGTTGTTTGTAATATTTGAGTGATTAAGAGCATATCTGTGAATTCCCAACAAGGTTCCTACCATCAGTTAAGAAAGCCTTGTGATTATCCTTAGTGTCCTGTACAATTTGTATCTTCATAGGTTCATACTAGGCTATCCACCCTAGGGCATTTATAAGCCTAGCCAGAGTGTGTGTGGCTTTCGCCATCCCTTGCTATGTGAATATTATGGCCATTTATGATTTACTTTACTGTGCCTCTGTCTGGACGTGACACAGTGAAGACACCCAGTGTACATCTACGAACATCCATGCACTTGGCAAGATTCCTGTTGAAGAGACTCAGTGAGGGGCTTTGCCTAACATGGAGTGGGATTCTGTTCCAGTGTGTAGGGAGCCTCTGGTTATGTATCTGTCCATCCAGCACATCCTATTTCATTATGTGTTGAGGTTGACATCTCTCACTCTCACAGCTCCGATGGATTTGGGTTTTCTGGGGTGGAGCATGTCCATTACTCCTGTGTTGGACATGGCCTTGTACAACAGGCATACAATGCCTCTGTGTAGGCAGTATGTGACTGCATACAGCTAGGGTGTCTACAGCCAGGCAGCATATGACATATATTTGAGACCCTTTATCCTCTTGGCGAGGTACCTTTGAGGTCTTTCTAACTGCTGCAGGTGTCAGGTAAGGTACATCCCAAATGAGGCATTGTACTAGATTATGGGTCTGATAAGAGAACAGTATAGGGGCACAATGACCTCTGTTGACGTAGATGTGAATCCTTTCATGATACGGTGTCCATTATAGACAGTCTTCCTAGCCACATTGGCAATGTGAGTGTCACATAACAGGTTACTGTCCACTTGTGTCCCTAGGTCCCTGATTACTCCTTCCATACATAATGGATTACCACCTATGTGGTAATTTGTGAGTACCTTGTTTGGTATTTGGTGAGACATTCATACTGTCCAGTGTCTTCACAACGGCTGGGTGGGGTTCCTGTGTGTGAGAGTGTGGTCTGTAGCATGCTACAGACTGTACAGCAGTTTTGCCTACAGTTAGTTGCACATGGGTGGTCTCCAATGCTTCATGCATTGTCAGTTACCTGGACGTGTGGGTGTCTGTGCTGAATATGGATACTCCCCCTCCTTTTATGTTTTGGTCCAGGTTTTGGGGCCATAACGCATGATATGAAATATAACCTGGTAGTGCTGGTGTGCTGTCAGGAGCCTTGCTGCAGGTTTCCATCACTGCACGTTCTCCATACTGGGGAGGGCCTCGGGAGCATGCATATTGAGGTTTACACATCTGGCATTGGGCAGCATTACCCTTATGTTTCTTTCCACATATGTTTTCTAGGGAGGTGGGTTAGTCTTTTTAGCCTTGCCTATGGAAGGCTCTATGGAGGTGGCAAGAGCCTTATCCAATATCCAGACGCCCAGGGGTAACAGGTGCAAGCCATCCCTGGAACAGCAGCGTGGCTTGTCAAGCATGACATCCCAAGCAGACAGACATTGGATCCCCTTGGAATGACACCAGTAATTGTGCCACTTGTTAAAGCTGATCATTCTGTGTTTGTACTGTGGCATCATTCTTGGTGAGGGCAGGATGCTGCACACGGTCAGTGTCATACCGGCCTGGACTACATAATCGGAGAGCTCATCTATGTCCCTTTTCATGTAGTCCAGGGAGGTACATCTCAGGTCATTCACACCAGCATGGACAATGACTGCATCATATTTCTACTTGCTTTGGGGTGACCTGCGTACTTGTGTTATGTGGCGTATTGTAGCAGCCTACAGGCAGCTTACTGTACCCTTTCCCTTGTTCAGTCTGGTGAGCGGGACAGCAGTGTGTCTGACTATGGAGTCACCTATTACAACTGTATCAGGCATGTTGTTTCTCCTTCTGGCCTGTGACTGTTTGGCACACCAGCTTTGTGTACTATGTGTTGCATGTGCTATGTTTGGAGGTAGTGGTTGCTTGGGTGTCTACTTTGGAGGCCTCTGTTGATGTGGTGTGTTTGTAATTAGGGCCTCCAGGAATGTTTGTCTGTGTTTATGTCTGTGGTTTGCAGTTGTGATAGGTCTATGTGAGACTGGGTTTGTGGTGTGTGTGGTTACCTTCTCCTCCTGACTAGTTTTGACAGTACTGAGTTGAGAGAGCTCAGCCTCCAGTTTGGATAAATGGTTGCATCTCTCACATATATTTGTATTTCTTGGGGGGAGATGAGGGTTGTCTGTGTACATGGGGCAGGTGTAACATTGCCACAAGATTCACAGATTCAACTTGTTGTAGCTGGCCTTAGTGGATTGTATGTGTGGACATATTTTATTGCCATACTACTGATCAGTGATTACTTCCCTTTTTATGTTTGCTCTATCATGTAGTAGCTTCCTCATTCTCTTGCATGGTTTGGTAATGGCTGGAGTCCACCATACCAGATGCCTGCGTGTATGGCATTGCGTCTTGGTTTTATTTGGGATTGCATAATCCATGCATTCCTGGCAGTGTTCATGGAATGCTGTATAACAGGTTCTGAGGTGTGGCCCATATTTTGCACCTGCACAGGGCCTTTAATGGATTCCACATCAGTTTGGAGGAGTGCAACTTTTGCTTTACACATGTTTTTCACTGTGGTTTTCTGGCCAGCGACTGTGGTCAGGATGTGTATATCCGGTGTGATTACTCTATGGTCTGGTCTTACCAGTGAGGGATACACTTCTCATCTTGCCATCCAGTACCCATGTTGCTGATTATCATATCCAGTATGCTTACCCCTCTTGTGGGAGTGGTACGTTGTTCCTAGGCATTTTGGTTTATGGATTCTAGGAACTTTTGTCCTACAGTGTTGGAGCTAGTATAATGCTCCCAGTCTATGTTTGGGTATTTTCAGTCACCCAATATAATGTGGTTTGGAGGGCTTGATATATTCATGTATTCCAACATTGGCCACATGCAGTTCCTGGTGTTAGGACGGTAGTCTGTAGCAGGCTATAAACTGGGAGGCAGTTTTAGCCACTGTTACTTGACCGTGGCTAGTCCATGCTGCTTCTTGTTGTGGTACCAACATGGGGGTGTGGTTATCCTTGACAATTATTGCTAGTCACCCTCCTTTTGTAGCTTGTTCCATGTTTTGAGGCTGTACAGCACAGTATGAGGTGTAACCTGGTAGTGTTAGGGTGCTGTTGTGAGCCTTGACCCAGTTTTCTGTTACAGGACAGATATCAACATTCTCCATACTGGGGGAGTTCAGACTGCATGCATCTTGCTGTTTAGACTTCTGGCATTGGGTAGCATTACATCTAGGTTCTTATCCCTTGTGATACCTATGGAGGTGGGTTTGTGTTTTGAGCCTTACCTATTCAAGGCACGCTGTGGGTAACAACAGCCTTTGCCAGTATCCATAAGGTCAGGACTGATAGGTGCACGCCACCCCTAACAGGTGGAGCATCTTGTCATGCTCAGCATGTCATCCCAGGCTGGCACACATTGGATCCCCTTTGACTAACAGCAGTACTTCAGCCAATTATTGCAATTGATCATCTCATCGTTATATCGTGGCATCATGCTTGGTGAGTGTAGGATGTTAGTCAGAGTCATCAAGTTTGCATATACTACATGGTGTTACATTGCTTAACACATGGCATTCATGCCTCAGGTGGTGCTGCAGGGCTGCCTCTGTCGGATGCACATACTACACTCCCTGTACATGTTTGAGAGCAGGTTATGTCATTTTAGGCATCCCTGTTATTATATGAGTGAGTCCGAGAGGGGTATCATTCCCAGGGTTCCTACTGAGCCAGTGTATGTGCTATGCGTTGCCTCTTTGCCAAGGCCAGGGCATACTGGGCACGCCTCCTTCTTCCTACTGGGGCAGGCTCAGGTTGTTCCTCCTTTGAGTCACACTCTGCCTTTGATGGCCTTGGCAATGGTGGGGGGCTGTTTGGCCCGGCCCTATGCTGGTCCTGCTGCAGCTGTTTTCGCAAGATCATATTATGTAGCATAGCATATACCATGACAATTTGGGTACATGTAGTTGGTGAGTACTGCAAGGCTCCACCAGATGTGTCCAGACACCGGAACCATGACTTGAGCAGCCCAAACACACGCTCTATTACATTATGTGTTTGTGCGTGTGCCTCATTATGGCGTTCCTGTTCAGGTGCGTGTGCATTTCTGATGGATGTCATCAGCCACGGCTCCAGTGCATAACCTGCATCCCCCACTAGGTGTCCATGTGGGATGTCCCCATTGGCAAATGTCTGGTACAGCTGCGTCAAATGCCAGATATGGGAATCATGGTAGCTCCCAGGGCAGCCAGCACACACATTCATTATTATGCCCTGGGCATCACACACGACCTGGCAGTTGATGGAGGGGAAGCCCTTGCGGTTAATGTAGGCCCTACCCCACTCACCGGCTGGTGCTTTGATGCGTATGTGCATGCAGTCTATTGCACCCACTACCTCAGGGTATTCCGCTGTTTGCTGGAAGAGACGCATATTGCTGGCCAATACCTCTCCGGCATTGGGGAAATATACATGATCACCGACATGTGCTGACATGGCATCCAGGAACTGGTGCAGTACCCTGGAGGCTGATGCCTGTGATATCCCCATCATATCACCAGTTGGTCTCTGGAAGGTACTTGTTGCTAGTATTCTTAGGCCAACACATACCTTGGTTTCCAATGGGATGGGTTCCCCTCTGTTGGTTCTGTGTGTGAGGCGTGGCCTGCACAGCTCAACAGTTTGCTGCAGGAGGTCTCTGTCCACTCTATAGCGCTCCACTATCTCCAGCTCATGTAACCCATGGTAGGTGACCCTGGGTCTGTACACTCTTCTCCGTCTCCTCACTGTGGGTTTTCTGGCACCATTTGCATTGTCACCACCCTCAGCAAGTCGCCTATGTCTCCTTATGACAGCTATGGCAGCCCCTAGCATTTCTGCTCTGAGTTCAGCTTTTTCAGTTTTCACTTCTAATAGCTTACTCCTGTCTTGCAGTGTCTCTTGAGAGAAACATTCTGCACTGCTGTTTGCAGAGTTTTAAGTGCTTGGCTGGGCCATTATTCTGCCTGTGTAATTGCCTGCTTCTAATTGTTTTCACCTGCTAGCTCCAGCAGTATTCCCTGCTAGCTTCCTACTAATTCTGTTGCTTCCTTTTTCCTCTCTGTTTCCTCAGGGGGGAGCAACGAGCATACCAGCAGAAACACGCTCACAGTGGCTTACACGCGCGCACACATGCTTACACGGTTTAGAATCTTCTTATTTGGGTTAAAACACGCGCACACCAGCGCAAACAATCTTACAAGTCTGCCAACAGGCTCCCACATGCTCAGTCTGCCTTACACGCGTGCACACTGCCCTACTCGTGCCTCATGGCACGCACACGTGCGCATGCATGCCCAGCAAGAAACTTTGGTGTAAGCAACAGTGTACACCTTCCATTTCTTGACTTTCCCATGCTTATCTTGTGGCACTCCTCTTTCCATGATATGTGTCTGACATCTGTCATGTAACACTGACCTCCAATGAGCTGCATTTCTTTCTGCCATTCCCCCCTGTGATGTCACCTATCTGCTACTCTGTTCCCCCCCTTATGTAACTCTTACACTACTCAGAATGTGCTCATTTGCTATGTGACAGTGGGATTCAGTATCCTAACACTCATTTACATCAGATTGCCTACTAATGCTTACTTACATGTCTTAGACTCAGCTTCCCCCCTTAGCAACCACTAAACGGTGGCCATGTTGTTTTTGGTCTGCTGGTCCCTGCATTGTAAATCCATGTATTGCATAAAACCCACATTTGTGGGTTTATAACCTTCATTTTTATATTCTATATAGCGCAGCCCATTTGCGTGGGGCTGCGCTGCATTTAAATATTTATTTCTCAAATTTGCATCGGGGTACCTTGCCAATGGCCACATATTTGGCCACTGGCATGCTACCTGACACATATGCACCCTTTATTTGGAGCTGACATGGCTCCATTGTGTTTTTTGCAGAAACGTACTCAGTTGTCAACTGAGTACATTTCTGCAGCTAAAACGGCTCTTACACAGGCTGGTTTGGGCTTCGTGGATCGCTAATCTACCTCATTTGCATGCCTTTCGGCTGCAAGTGAGGTGATTAGCATATCCACGCCCAATCCGTGTAAGAGACGTTTTATCTGGTCTCTTACACAGAATTTCGGGCTGTTCCTGGATCGCGAGGGCTGCATGGAGTCTTACACTACTCTTAGACTCCGTGCAAGCCTTCGTGAATCCTGCCCTATATGTTCCATGTTTTCATCTAAAAAAAACTTCCATCAGATGAGTGCACTGAACAACAGTGCATGTTTAAATAACTTAATTCACCCCAAATAACATATGAAGGCAAAATGTTAAGATATATTAAGTGATGTAGTAAATATACAAGAGTTTCACTTAATGAAGTAAACATTGCCTATAGGAAAATTTCAGTATGTTTAAATGCCTTATTATTGGAGGGGCTTATAAATAGGGAGACTTACAATTTTTTGTAAGTCAAAAAATCTAGAGTCCCCTCCATTTTCAGCATTCTGAAGGTCCACAAAGATTCATCCAGCCCCACCTTTGAGACCTATTGTTTCATCAGAAGGATCTGTTACTGCACCTTTAGCAAAGTATATTGATCACAAAGTGAAAAACCTAGTTTTGAGAAATGCAAATATTTTAAATGATTCCTGGGATTTTTTTAAGATGGCTCAATAGTACATTGTACTCAGATAATTTAAGTTTTATTACCTTAGACGTGGTAGATTTATTCACTTGTATACCACATGATGTTGGTTTAATGTGGTTTGAGGAATCCTTAGCAGACTTTAGAGACATCTCCTGCAAGAAATTTCGTACATGCTTAATCTTAATGAATTTGGTTCTGAAGAATAATTTCATATTCTTTGAAAGGGAGTATTACAGACAACTCAGAGGAAAAGCAATGGGTGCACATTGTGCCCCTACATAAGTCAACATAATTCTTTGTTATTGGGAAAATACTTACTTGTTTAATTCTGAGTACAGGCAATGTTGGAGGTTTTATGGGCATTTTTTAGATGACATATGTCTTTTTTTGGGTTAACATAGAGAACAAGTTCAAAGAATTTTTAGATTATGTCTCGGGTACCACCAATCTTTTAAAGTTTACATATGAATTTAACAATGTAGAGTTGAACTACTTAGATGTAAACATACAAAAATACAATAATGGTTTTAGATCCAAAATATACAGGAAAAAGACTTCATACCTACACTACACAAGTGCTCTCCCCCCCCCCCATCAGAAAACAAGAGTAATAAAAGAACATCTGGTTCATGCAAGTAGGATGACCTCTGATGACAAAGATTTTCAAACTGAGTGTGAGTTTTTGATTAAATTGTTTAAGGCCAGATGTTATCCTTGTGAACTTTTGAAGGAAATACATGCAGAAGTATTAAGGGCAAGGGAAACACGGTTTGCTCCTATTCTGGGCATAGAAGACTACACTATGGATAGAATTAGTCCAGGTGAAAATGTTGATAATGATGCATACTACTCTGCACTTACTATTACCTATGATGGGGAAGCTGGATTAGTGAGGAGAACCATTGAGAATGAATGGAATAAATTTGCTAAAATATCAGAATTTAATTTTTGACAAACCCTTCAAATGTATATATAGGAAGGGTTGTAATATTAAAAATTTGTTAGAGAGAGGTACATAATTCAATAAAGATGTAGGCTATTCAAACAATTGGAAAGGTACATAAAACTGTAGAAATTATGCCCAGTGCTCATGTATATGGGCTGATGACACAATATATTAGTACCACAGGATATGCCAATTGCAATACAAAAGGGGTTATATATTTAGCTTTGTGTAATACATGTGATTCATTCTATGCGGGGAAAAACGGAAATAAAATTAAAACAGAGTGTATGAACACAGGTACGATATTAGGAGAATGAATGAAAATTAATGCTTTGTTTAAACATACCCAAGTATGTATAAGGGCTGAATATTGTTTTCTTGTAATTGAAATAATACCTATTGACCAAAGAGGATGCCCCCTGGGAAAACAGATTGGAGTACAGGTACCTTTACTGGCAAATAGTTTGAGGCCAGTGGGCACCCAGGTTTAAAAGACACCGTTTCGTTGATGCCTGTATTGAAGCTTAGATCAGCTAAATTATGAGACATTTATAGATTAATTTTCTATAAATTATATATTTTTATATACTCTATTAAACCATTTTTTTATTTATAATTTTCCCCTAAGTAGTCCACAATTTTACAAGTGTTTATTTATATAATTAACATTTTACTAAGTTATTTTAGATAAACTCAAGCAGAGTTTTCAAGCCTGTCCACTAGACAGTGCCCTTACACTATGTATTCACATGAACATTCATTATTTGATTAAATGTATAATTTATACATTTTCATTCATCAGATATTTTATTTTAAACAAGTATGTTTAATATCATTAAGAGTCAAACAGAAGACATGCATAGATTTTAATATTTTTAAACTGCATTATTTATTCTTGGTTGCTGTGAGGGGGATTTTAAATAATCAAGACTTTTTAACATTATTAATTGAATGTTGCTCAGCATTGGCTGATTGGGGCGAAATAAGTTATTTAAAAATGCATTATTGCTCAGTATGCTCATCTGATGAAGTTTTTTTAGACAAAAACGTGGAACATATTGTTTTATAGCATTTGTGTTTGGTGTTTGGCTTGTTCGTCAATAAAAGGCTTTGTGGCGGAACTGTTGGATGTCCGGTGCCTATATATTTGTTAACTATATAACTTTAATTTTTTTCTGTGTTCTCCTTTTAACTTTACTATTTTTTGAAACAGCTCTTTTTGAGAAGTCTCTTGCTTTTTGATGAACAGCTGCACAATTATTCCCAGCCAGAGTTTTCTCTTCTCCTGTTTTGAGTGATTTTCTTTCAGGTTCTCCAAATTTCTTCTTTGCTGGCATCCAGACAGTGTAAGGACTATCTAGTAACCCAATTTACCCAAACTGATAATTTCACTGGCCCTTTTTTCACAGATTCTGCTTTCACAGTGGGTGAACTCAAATCAATTTGTTAATCAGTATGCAGCCATTTTGGAAGTCCCAGCATACAGTAGAGCATATTCCAAATGCTGAGTGTTCACAGCACTACTGATCTCTCCTTGAAATAAATATCTATTTTTTTCTGAAACTTCAAAGGACTTCTGAACCCTTTTTTCTTGACTTTCATGATCAGTATTGTACTTTAGACTAACTCTTAGTAAATTATGACAAATAGTAATTTGGAGATATCAGGACTTATCCACTTTATTTAGGCTGTCTAATTTACTTTAAGTATAACACTGGAGTGGATTTGTAAAACCTATGACTTTGTTTCAACCAATTTTCCAATGTGTGATTGAGAAGCTTTTGCAAGTAAAATATCTGTCAGGCCTTTTGACAATTAGCAATGTTGGTACAGCTGTGCAAAAGCATTACCAGAGGCTTTGCTTAGACCGAGTCTTGAATACAATTCACATGTCCTCACTCTTTTTTAATTTCTCCAATGTTTTGCGTTTCTAATACCATGATGAGAATGGACCCCATTCCTATGTCAAAGTATGATTAAAGTTCATGAAGTTAGTATTGTTTCAATCTTTAATGTTAGTCAGAAGTGCTATTCGCAGCACCTGAAATGTGCTCAGTAAGGAATCCTTCTCAAATTCATAGGAGTTATGTGTATCGGTAAAATATCTAAGTATGACTGTAAATTCTTTTTTTATAAGACCCGCTGTGCCTACTACTAATGAAACTGTCTGGGTATCCTTCTTCCACATTGTCCTCATTTCTGCCTGCAAGTACTAGTATAGCATGACTTCTCTGTATGTAGAACATTGTAGTCAGTGGGTGTAGCAATTTCAATGATTAATGCTACTTTTGTCTTCTTTTCATGGACTATTATATCTGGTTTTCTCACACCTATTTTTTAAACTGCTGGCAATTGATGTTCCCATGTGATATAAACTTCATAATTTTCTATGATGCTCTGTGGTTTCATGTTTCCAGTGTTTTTCAGCTACCTCAATATTATAACGCTTGCACAATCCCCAATGCAACAGTCTTACCACATTATTATGTCTTTCAGTATACAGTCCTCCTACTATTAGTATGTCACAACCAGCAACAAGATGTGTGACTGTTTCCAGTTCTGTTTTACAAAACCTACATGTGTCTGTTTCTCCCACATGTTCAGTAGACTTTGTAAACCACCGTGTACGTAGTCCGCTATCTTGGGCCACCAATATTAAACTTTCATCTTTTGGTTTAAACTCACCTCTCCTTAACCATTCTTGCATTCAGTCCTGATCAATATGAGGTTGTTTCAAGGGGTCTGTATTAGTTCACTGAAATTCATTTTCAGTGAACTCCAATTCATCGACCCATATTCAGCGAAATTCACTTCTGCTATTTGCTGAATATTCCTAGGGCAAAGAAGTAGTTGGCCAACTACACAACTTTTCCCTTTTCCCCACTCTAGTGCAATCTCGGAGTTGATAGATATAGTTAGGGGGGGTGGGTTCAATTTAGTTAGATATGGTCCATTGTGCTGCGGGGCAAGTATTTCATTGCTCTTGGAATATTTAGCGAATCATGGAAGTGAATTTCACTGAATATGGGTCAATGAATTAGTGTTCGCTGAAAATGAATTTTGGCAAACTAATATAAACCCATTCCAAAGTTTTCTATACTTGCAACTATATTTATGCATTCCCCACATTTCTTGACTTTTCATCTGATTTTTCACCTTATATTCTTTCATTCGTTTTTTGGCACACTCAGTTGCTGCCTGATTTGTACCTACTTCTAGTTTGATTTCCATTCCAGATTGATGCTGATATGTTTCTGCTAAACTAAGCAGGGAAGTCATCTTAGACTTATTCTCTTCATGTTTCAAAACTTTTACTATGTTTGGGTCTTGTGAAGTCAGCAGATATGTACGCAGTCACATGATTGCAGATCTATACTTGCAATCAGTTTCGAGGAAGACCATACTTCCTGCAGAACAGGGAATATAATAATCTTTGTATGCACTGATTTTTATAAATCATTTGATGGACATGAAGCAACCTTCTTGTTTTCCGGTTTAACCTATCCTGCACATTTTGGGGCCAGTCAGTCACTCCAAAACTGTAAGTTAGGATAGGAAGAGCAAGTTGGTTTATAGCTTGGACTTTGTTGCTAGACGTCAGTGCTGTTTTCAGTTTTAATTTAAGTCTTCTAAAATATTCCTTACTAAGTTTTATTCACATCTGTTCACGTTTTATTGTTGATCATTTATTAATTCTAAAATATTTATGGATTCCCACTTGCTTAAGTTCTTTGTCCCAAACTGATTTTTTCTTGGTGCTGCAGCTTTTATGCTTTAAAAAGGTTTATTTTGCACATTTATCAAGACCAAATGACATTCTTATATCATCTGAAAAAGTTTTAGCCACTTGCAGTTGTGCTGTCAGTTCCTCATCTGAAGAACTATGCAGTTTTAAATCCTCTACAAAAAAATACGAGAAGCCTTTACATTTTACTTTCTATGAACCAAATTGTAGCCATGACCTAATCTGTTAAGTAGAAAACATAATGAGTTAAGTGCAAGAGAAAAGAGCAGCAGTGACAGAGAGTCACCCTGGAATTTCTCCCTTTGAATTGTTATCCTTGGCATAATAATTTGTCCTGTCATGGCTTAACTGCAAAGTGGTTTGCCACTCTTTCATAGTCACTGTAATGTAATCAACCAGTGTAAGGTGTATCTTACACATTTTTAAGCACTCTCTTTATCCATGAATGTGAGATACTGTCAGATGTTTTTTTTTTTTTTTGCAGTTTTGCATTATGACTTTATTGGACAACAAACAATTCTTTATTCCATATGACTTTCTCTTATTACCCTTTTGTTCTATTGCCATGATTGAGTTTTCTTTTAAATGACTATAAACTCTGTTGGCATCAATTCCAGTGTGTAGTTTATACTTTGTCAGAAGGCAAGTTACTGGTCTATAGTTTTAGGACAACTTGCAGGCTCGCTGTTAAGTAGATGTATTGTTTTTCCTGTTGTTAACCAAGCTGGTATCTATTTGGGGTGTGCATATAAATGGTTCGTACTCGTGGCTAAATCTTCATGCAAAGATGTTAATATTTCTAGCCAGAGGTTAGGTACTGCATCTGGGTCTGGGGTTTTCCATTTAGGAGCTGTTGTTAACTTTGTTTCAATCTCTCTGGCCATTACTTCATCCCATTTCATATCCTGTACATTTGAACTTCTTATTCTTTATTTTACTTCTCTCCATTTAGCATCTTTATGTTCCACAGGATCTTCATAGATATTTCTTCAAAATGTATCTATTTCTTCTATTTTCTTGGGTGGTTTTTTCAATTCCTTTTGCCTTTTTTTCCAATTCTCTATAAAAATTTTTGGATAATCAATAAATTGCTTATTTTGTACTTTTCCTTTATATTTATCTGCATATCTTCTAAGTTTTTCTGCCTGTACTGATATTTTTAGTTTATTATTTGTGATAGTACATGATAGATCCTGAGCTGTTCTCATACTGCCTATTGCTTTTATCACATCTATCTTTCTGAGTATATTTGTTCATCTGTTTCCTCTTCTATATCCTTCTAGCAGTGACACTTCTTGTCTTAACTGCTTTATAGTTTTCTCTATTTGATACATCCATGATGGCATTCAATTTCTCCCCTTCTTTTCCTTTATTACCCTGTGTTTTTTTGGTAAAACTTTATCTGTTAATAATTTAGTTGCACAGTAATATATCCTGTTATATTGCATGAATCTCTGTGGACAGTCCTAATTACTGTGTTCACTGGTTTTATCAGATTGCTAACTTTCGGGTTTTAATTGACTTTCTGTAGTCTATTTCTTTCATTGATCTTAATGTCTGTCTATCTCTATTAAATCAAGCAACTCTTCTCTTAGATCATTTTCTTCTAAACTAAGGGCACATTCTTTGTTCTCCATTTCCTGTGAGCATTCTATAGAAAGTTCCAGAGAATCTTCCTGTGCCACATTCCCTTCAGTTTCATCCTGTGTCACCCATTGCTGTTTCATATGGGAATTCACTGGCCTATCACTCCACAACATTGACTGTGTCAGAGTTGATAGTTTCCTATTCCTCCTCTTGCTGTGCAATTCCAAGTGAATGTTTGTACTGGTTTCCTGTGGAAGGCTCCAAAGTATTTTCATATGGCAGCTAATCAGATGTTTCTCATTCCACTAGTTTTCCCTTAATTTGGGGGCCCATTGCTCTATCCTGCTGTGGTATTTTCTGAATTAGATTTTCTACACTAAATCCTTCACTTCGCAGGTACTGCATAACCTCAGTTTCTATTTCTTTAATTTCTCCATTACTAATCCTCTTTTCTACGTTTCCTCTTTGTTTTCTTATTTTTTGTGTTGTAAAAATAGTTTTTGGCAACTGGCAATGAATATGGGTTTGTACAGTTGTGCAAAAGCATGACCAGACATTCTGTTTATACTTGAGTCTTGAATACAATTCTCATGTCCCTGTAAAAGTCGGATGATAGTCATAAAAACCTTAATCCTAAGGCCTGAGATTATATACTGGGAACACAGGATAGTGAAGCTCTAGTTTGTCAATGGTGAGAGCAGCTGTTTGAAAATGAATGCATGGAAGTCCACTTCACTTTTATTTTGTAGTAATCGTGCAATATGCTGTTTTATTAATGCTTGGATTGCCTAATCCAGGCAGGCTAGTCTCGGAATTTATAGGCAGCTTCTCTCTTTCTGTTTCTGTTAAAAACTATAACCCATGGTTTGTGTGTCTTGGAAGTTGGTCATGTCTCATTAAGTATCTGTATACAGATTTTTGTGAATACTTCTATGTAATATATAAACTGTAATTTTGTCCAGGTTTATACTGGGAGACACATCAATAATGCCATACAATTTGCCAGATCTGACAAAGGAAATGCCATTTGTGGTAGAAGAAAGAGGCTGTTTACATATGCTAGCTCTTTAACTGGAGAAACTAGACAGAGGTCTGCTCTTTGCTTGGACTTGTTATAAATAAAGGCTTTTATGAATGGCTCTATAAAACATCAAAAAGTGGGGCACTCTTTCTTGTGCTGTAATGTATACTGAAATTATAAGAGAAAATGTAACTGTCTGCCTTAATTAGAGTAAGCAGTATGTTCTAATCTAAAGAGAAGAAACAATGTCAGCGCATTCTAGTGACTATAAAATAGCATGAATAAAAGACCAGTTAACTATCAGTTACCCTTTCTGTGTCTAGAGTAAATGTATCTTTTCAATACTGGAGAGTCTTGGGCACATAGAACATGTGCAGAAGAGATTTCATATATCAAGCTGAGGTAAATTATTTTATAAAGATAATTTGCTACTTGCTGACTAGAGTAATCAAATTATCCCTAACCTCAAAGCCAGTATCTCGGCAACAGTCTTGGTTTGCAGTTGATAAAGAATATAGACATACACACAATTAATAAGGTTAGATGTTATGCTATTTTTTGAAAAAAGGAAAACTATAATGTTTATTAAGGTTTACCTTTGAAAGCTTGAAACGCACATTGTTGAAAGACAGTTGTGCGCAAGTATGTTTTCAAGTTTTCGGATAACCAAAAAAAAATGCATCGAATGTGCAATGAGCGAATGCACATTGACATATGCTCATTGCAGATTCAACATTTTGGGTGCGGAGTGCACTATAATGGGGAACGGGAAGTGGAACCTTTCCCCACTATAGTGCGATCTTGGAGTTAGAATAATAAAGTTGGGGGGTGGGGGTGCAGGGGGGCTTTCCCCCTGCATTACAATATGTATTTGAAATTGTAGTTCGAAAATCAGTGAATCTGCTTTTCGATTTGCTGATTTTTGAACTTTGGTGCAGTTCGGAATGACAGTTTTTGTCATTTCGGTTTGCACAAAGGGCTGTTCGGCAGGTTGATTTTCAACCTTTCAAAGATAAACCATTTATTAAATGCAGATTAATGACTTGCCTTAACCAATGTCATGTACTCAAAAAGGATAAGAAAAGAAAACATGCATGCATACATGTACACACACACACACACACACACACACACACACACACACACACACACACACACACAGCACACAAAATCGTCTGTGCCTTGCTGTGTTAGCAGGAAAAGAGATGATGGCAACAATATTTTTTCATCAAAGGAAATGCCTTGCAAGTGGTCCCTCTGTAAATACATTTATGGAGAGGAAATGGGGCCAAATATTCTGCAGCTCATCTGGTGAAAAGTAATGATGGCTTAAATTGTCTATAATTCAGCATAAAACTGGACAAAACACCAGTTACTGGTAGGCCAAATGATTAACAATATATTTTATGGTAATAAAAGAGACACTGCCATCCTCCTGAGCTGGCAAGTGCTTTTTTAGCAGTCAACATATTAAAAGCCCCAAGGCTCCTGAAAAAGGTGAAGTTATTTTATTATAATCTGATCAGTCCTGCCGTGTAAAAAATGACTTCATTTACAACTTTATTTTTTTCTGTAAGGTTTTTAACTGTCATTCTGAAAATCTGTGGATGCTGGTCTGCTAAGCTGTGATATCACTATAAAATGCTTTTGAAAATAAAGCATTTCAAGTTCAGCCTAAGCTATTCCTTGTTTGTAATTCTTTTTAAGTAATACTAAAAGACAGAATATAGCAATGGATGAACTCTGTTGCTTAAACTTAAAAACCCTTAAATACTATGGTGCAAACCACACTAGGCTACATGAATGTTTTGAAAAGAATCATCAATTTCTAAAAGAAATAAGGTTATTGGCATGTATGGCAACAATACATAGAGAAGTTTGTAACATTCAGGTTAGATATAGCTGATAGCTCACATGGTATCTGAGGTGATATTGTTGTATTTACAGATATCAGTGTCATGGGGCTGTGGATGATAATGCTGTGGGTAACAATTGGACTAGCCTACAGGAAATCATCAAAAATGTCAGGTTCAGTAGCAAAAAATAGAAAGTGTGAAAAGTAAAGTAGTTCAGGACAATGAATGGAGGAGTGTAGCTAGCGCATAGAATTCTACATCAGTAGTATTACAGAGGAAATTGTCTATTGATATTGAGAATAATATTTGCAAACAATGCCAGTCAGCAAAAGAAGGCAGAACTGTAGGGGTGTATAAAAGAAGATTGTCAGCTAGACATAAGGAATTAATCATTCTGTAATGTAGGTCAACAATAGACCAAACTTGAAACCTTGAAAGAGTTTATATTCTCAAATATTATTTTCCAGTACCATTAACATTCCTTCCAACAGTAAGTCATTTTCAAGGAAAATTGGATATGCTTAATGAGTAACATTTATTTTCAGAATATATGGCAAGAGAATTAAGGGTCTGTTTAATATGCAGTCTTTCAATGAAAACTAGTGAAAAGTTAGCTAATTGGACTTGTACAATTGTTATCCAACTAGTGATAACTTGAATGTTGAAATATTTATTAAGTATGTTGATAAAATCTGAGATGATGTAGAAAGGAATAAGAAAAATAATGTCCTGTGTTTTAGAAAGGAAATTCTTAACATCAAAAAAGATGAAAATCAGTCTTTTAGAGAGTATGTAAAGAACTGGCCAGATATAAGTAGGTGCTATTAAGGGCAAATTTGTAATAAGTAGGGAACAGAAAGTAATCTCTTGGTTAGAAATTATGTTTGCTTTTCAGGGATGTCCTAAGCTATGAGGAATAGTCAAATAACTGACAAGTCAACAAAACAGAAACAAAATATATGAAAAATGAAAATAAAAGCTGAACATGATAAAAAGAATGATATTTATTCACGAGTTTAATAACATTTTCTCTATCAGTATACTATTAGGTTAAGTTGGGTCTTTTAACTCTGATTAGTATTGTATATTTTCCTTTATTTTTTTATTGCCTGCTTATACCTATACTGCAGCTGTAACAAGTAAGACTATATTGATAGTTACACATGCTGGATGAGATTTAAGAGTTTTAAAAACATGAAATTGATTAGTTACTTTATCAATGAACCAATATTTTCCTACTTGCATTCTCAGGCAAAAGTTCCCAAGAAATGAAAGCATTCTGTACATGTCCGACCATATTTCCGCAAAAATAAGACTGGATCTTATACTCTTTCCCTCTCCAAAATATGCATTAGGGCTTATTATCTGGGGATGCCTTATTTACCCACTACATTTATTCATTTATTCAAGTACAAAAATCGACATTTATTCATGTATACAAATCAACATTTATTCATGTACAAAAATCAACATTTATTCATGTACACAAATTGACATTTATTTTGTACTTTTCTGTTATTAGACAACAGTTCTAAGCAACACATTAACAGTTGTGTGAGAATTCTACATTAACAGTGCAACAAACATTTCAACTTCAGAATATCTACACCTTGGCATTCACAGTGCAATATTTCATGCTTAACAGAAAGAGCAGAAAAATCTCAGTACATTTGTATTGGAGGAGGGGAATAAAACTGAAAGCAGAAGCAATACATTCTGTTGCCCTGATAATGGAAAAGTTATTCAAATACATGTCATGTCATCTTCTTCTGGAACATTGTCTTAAGTCTCCAACCCTGAATTCTGTCCTGAATTTCTTGCGACTCCATTTCCTGTAGAACCATTGGCTCCAATCTGTCATGCCTAGCATTAGAGTTTTTCCTTAAATGAGCACTGCTTGTCCAAGTAGCCTGCTTGTAGTGCATTGGCAACACAGCTGTCAATGATTTTATCCCATGAATTTTTCACCCAAGTCATGAACTCTTGCAGGCTAGACTTCACAAAGTTTCCATGCTGATTTCTCTCCATTCTATTTTCAGTGTAGTCATTGAGTTCCATGTGCAAATGGTCCTTGAATGGCTTGTTTATTGCAATATCAAGAGTCTGGAGATAGGCAGTCATTCCTGCGGGAATCCTTATTTGATCTATTCTTCTCCGTGCAAGGAATTTCTTCATGTCCTTAGCGTGATGAGTGCTGGCTGAATCCCAGACCAGCAGACCTCTTTCACCACCTCACAAAACAAGTGGCAGCATTACATCGACCCACTTCCTTATAACTCCTTGTGTGCACCAGGCTTTTTCGGTTTCAAGAATGTAAATGCCTGAAACACATTCAGTCTAATCTTTCTTGCCCTTACTAATGATTAGAAGTGGGGTTTTCTTTCCATCTAGATGAATTGCCAAAATACAGGTAACATGTGCACTCTTGTAACCAGTGGAGGGAATGTAGATTGACGAGGCACCCCTCTGATCAATTGTTGTTTGAGGTTCTTGGCCCATAAACACTGCAGTTTCATTCATAGCAATCATGTTGGAGAGTTGGTATTTAGAAAAGTCGATGCCATCAACAAAGGATTTTAACGCAAGTGCACGTTTAATAACTTCAGTATCTTCCAGCTTGAACAGTGGTGTTGATCTTTTCAGAGACAGCTCATATCACTGAAGGAAGCCATCCAGCCAATGTTGTGATGCTTTGAATTCTTCTGTGGATATTTCTAACTGTGGTGCCATTGCAAGGGCAAATGCTTGAATATCAGCCCTGTGCACAACCAAAGCCTTTGCTCTCCTGTTAGCAATCCATTCACAGATGATGTCTTCCAGCTCAGGAAATAATGGTTGCTGACCTGAGCCACACTTGCACTTCTTAGCGTTTCCCTCGTCGGCCTGTTGACTGAGGTTATTGTACGCTGCACCCCATTTTCAGACCATTCGGAGATCTAACTTCTTCTCTTTGCAGAAAGCCATCAGATTCTTTCCCCGGGAGGCCTCCACGATTACTTTCTTATACTCTTTTTTTTGCACTCATCTTGTCTGGGGGAGGTTAATTGAAGACTTACGAGACTGGAGTATTTTCACAAAATGGCAATGGTTAAGAAGACACAACCACAGACATTTGTTATCAAGTGCATGTGCTTTACACGCGTTTCTGTACTTTGACCAATCAAAGTACACCTGCCAGTGTTTATGGGCCAAGGATCTCAACCGTCAAGTGAGAGTGATGATTAGGGTTACAGTAAGAATCATGGAGGACTCCCAGGGAAAGAATCTTATGACTTTCTGCAAAGGGAAGAAGTTGGGTGTCCGAATGGTCCAAAAATTGCGAGCAGAGTAAGATAACCTCAATCAACGGGTGTCAATAATATTATTTTACAATTCAACACGTCCGTCATATGTTGTTGACTATCTTAACTGGGGCTTATTTTTGGGGTAGGGCTTATATCATGACCACCGTGGAAAATCATGCTAGGCCTTATTCTTATTCTCTGGTTAGGTCTTATTTATGAAGAAATATGGTAGTTTAGAAGAAAAGCTATATATATCTGAGGATAAAAGTTACCATCCCATAGAATTACTTAACATCATTCTGTTAGATTTTCGAGAAATTTCTTGATAATGAGGATTTATTAAATAGTCACTAGCATGGTTTTTGGAGTAAATACTCTGAAACTATCATAGTTATTGCATATGTCTGGTCAATTAAATGTTGGCACCATGAATGGCTTCCATGTGCTTCCAAAGCATTTGATCTTGTCGACTGTGTGTGTGTTATCTTTGCCTTAAAATGTCTAGGCTGTGGATATGATCCTATTTAGTAAATAAAACTGATGTCAGTAAAGTTAATTGCCAGTTTTCTTCTGCTTTTCAGCACATTTGTCTTGTTTCAAAATGGTCTGCTTTACAGTATTTTTGTTACAGTACTGAATTATCTTGGAGATTTAGGTTGATCATGTGTATGCTGATAATTTATTTCTTGATTCAGCCTCCGAATGCTCCATCTCCCATTTCTTCAATTGAATCATCTGATGTCTTAAATCTAACTACAGCAATTCTTCAAATATACTTCTTCCCACTGTTGTTCAGACAGGTGAGAAGCAGCTCTCTTCTTTTGATATTACAGCTTCTTACCAAACTCCAGATTTTTCTTGTTTATAGTGTAGCTGGCAGTTAAAGTTATATGGTGATTTTCAAGACTAAGGGCAAGATTCATTAACACCTACATTAAGTGTGCACAATCTGTATTCAACAACATCCCTGACACATTTTGGGGCATTCTAGTCACTCAGAAAGATTACACAAAGTGTATATGTAGTCTGTACTTAGTGATATCTTTTATGAACCCCCCCTCGATATTTAAGGCTGTAAGAAAATCAATAGGAAAACTAAAATTAGGAGGAAGAAGGTATGAGTTATGCGTGTGTTGTCTGTTCACTCACAATGGTGTACACTTAGTGTAGGTGTTAGTGAACCCAAGGGTAAGTGTTTAGTATTATCAGTTTATCGCAGGTTTTTTTTCTATATTTTTATCATCATATTCTAGAGTTCCTTTTCCTGATATTGTTCAAATGTAGCAACAATGGTCTCCACAGGAGGTCCTGTTTTTGTTTTTTTCTTTTCCTCCTCCTTTTAAATTAGTTCCAGCTGAAATTTCTCCCTTTTCTTTCATGACTGATCTGCTCCCAGTTATCACTGCCTGATTGGCGGATCCTTTCATTGGCCAACACCATGTCCTAGTCAGCTGTGATAGGGTCTCCATTTGTACATATATTTTTTTTTTTTTTTAATTGAGCAATTATGATTTGGAGTAGCAGTAGTGATGGTGTGCGTCCTTTCAGTTTGATTTTTTTATATTATTTGCATTTTTATCTGTAATTATATGAATAATCATTTTCGTCTTTTGAGTAGAGGTCCTGGTTTAGGAATAAAGCTCTCATTTTTGTAGTCATGTGAATACATTTATTCCTTTTGAATATGTTAATACATACACAAACATATATATAAGCAGATCCTTGCAGTGAAATGAAATAGATTTCCAGCCTTCAGGGCAATACTTCAACCACCAATAAGGAAACATATTAAATCACAGGGAAAACTGGTACTTAATGAGAGCAACAAAGTTGCTGTCTGTGACTCCATGAAATCCAAAGAAAGGAATCATGAAGTGTACACAAGCTCAGCTGAGACTTTAAATTAATTGAGGAGTTGTAACTTGCTTTAAAGTTGATAGTTCTTTATTGAATATTTATTTATTTATTTATTTTATTTAACATTTGTTGACCGGCAATGTCCGACTAGGTTCCACAGAGCCTGTTTTCAGCGGAGGCCCAGGGAGAAATGCTCCAGATGCATGTCTTTGGAATGTGGGAGGAAACCAGAGTACCCAGAGGAAACCCACGCGAACACAGGGAGAACATGCAAACTCCACACAGAAGGCACCCCAGCCGAGAATCGAACCGGAGAACCTCTTGCTGTGATATATATATATATATATATATATATATATATATATATATACACAATATATTAAATAGATGTGTACTTTTGCCCTTAACTGGGCTTCCTGAGATTTAACTAGAGTTTACATGACATGCTGTATTTATATGATTCAATACATATTTCATTGTCATTTCACTCAAGCTGGAGTGAAGTGTAAGCCATAGGCTGTTTGGCTGAGCTATCATGGGAGCTTTCACACCTTTTCTGCATATCTGCATCTGGTGGTAGGTAATAGATTATAGCTTATTTCCTATATTCCTATCCTGTAAGGCTAATGCCTAATCAATGCAAACAGTTTATGTAACTCTTCGTTACTATGTACATCGAGTAGTACTTCAGCTTATCTGCAGTGTGTTAAATTGATGTTTGCCACAATTAAAATGGACAGTACTAACAGATACATGCAAACAAGTCAAATTATAATCCTTAAGTATTATAGTGTTGTAATTATAATTGCAGTTAGGCTGGATAATGCTTGATAATTTCTAGCTATATAATCTTTGCCATAAACTCTCTAGGGTGTTTTTATGATTGTTACTGTGGATGTCCTTCCATATCACTGTTGCAGTATTCATTAACTCTGGAAACTCCTGCCAAGGATAGCCCAACATCCGGCCAGTATACCAAAGCCTTTGTTACCTAGGAGAGTTGTACATCAGACATATGCTCCTCATGCAAGCATAGGGCATAAAGGTGACATACAAATGTTCCCAAACCAGAACTTCCTTGCCACAAGTCTGAAAGCCATTGTCAAATATTGGTCCGAATGACCTTCACTGTGCGGGTTACATCAACCCTATGTTTTCAGATAAATACTCCTTTTGGGGTCTTTTTTCTTTTTATTCTAATTTTTAGTGAATTATGTGTCATCCAAGAAAGTCAGTGTGGGAGGCAGATTCTCCATAAGGACCATCACGGTAGGTGCTCTTTTCTGTCACGCTTTTATATCAAAGACTTTGCATGCTGTATTTCTTTCCTTTGCATTTATCTTGAGAACCAACATCTCAAGTTGTTGTGTTGACACCAGTAATCATTGCAGAATCTGCTATCCCCAAGACACAGCTGCTATTCAAGAAGACGAACAAGAAATCTAGACCTGAGCCTGCTTTTGTTCAGCATCCATTGGATGTCTCTCTTGAAGTGGATGAGAACCCGGAGGACTGTCTGTTATTACTGTTGGTTTCCTCTGCCACAACCTTTTTGGATGCCAGCATGGAACTGACTTCTTGCATGTCCTTGGAGGTCCTGCAGATGTCTGCAGTGGACTTTAAGGGGGAGCCATGGCTACTAATCTGTGGCAAGCCTAAAAGGATTCCTCAGATTTTTCTTAGGGAAGAGGTGCTGGGTACCTTGATCAAATCCAGGCTGGAGTTCGAGCCTCCTCACTTTGTCAAACTAGACATCCCTTTAAAGAAAACGCAGAAAAATAATCATGTAGTCCCACCTGCCAGATATCCACAGAGAGGATGGCAGAAATTCATGCAAGGCTTGTTTTGTGCCTTGATGGCTTTTAAAACCTCTTCAGGGAGTTTTAGTTTCTGCACCTTCTTGGTCTGCTATCCCAAAATAGGCAAGGAACCCTGAGTCCTCAGATGAGGGTTCTGACTCTGATGCTGACACTTTAGTCTACACCTCTTAGTTGTCTTCTCCTTTAGACTATGGGTTGGAGAAGGAGCAATCTGTTATTTCTGATTCTCCTTTGCAGACACAGTCCTGCACATGACGAAGCATTTTAAATGTGATTATTCTCGGGTATCTGACTTCCAGAAAAGGTATTATGAGTTGTTACAAATGGACTTTCATAAAACCCTCTGATGTCCCTTCTGTGTTGGCTGCTTTATTGGATACCTTTTCTGCTGCTTTCTTGGCACCAGACTCCCATCTTCTAGTACCTAAAAATCCTGACACATTCTATAAGGTGCCAGATGCTTGTAAATTCTTATATAAATGCCCTTCAGCTAGTCCAACTTTGATTTCTATGTCCATAGAGAAGCCCTCTAGACTGTTTAAATCTTCTAAGCTCCTTCCCTCTGATAAGGACAGTAGAGCTATAGACAGAATTCTGAAGAAGGTATACCCTTCTTCAGATTTAGCCTTTAGGGTTATAAATTACCAGACCCACATGACAAGATATATTTTGTCTATTCTTTCCCAGATTGGGAAGATTGTATCTGATATGTCTGACTTAGAGAGAAAGGCCTCCAGCTCTCTCCTTGTTGGGTTCCACTTCTCAAGTTGCCTGTCGCTCTATAAAAATGCAGCTGTGATGCAGATGATGCCTCAACTAGGACTACTCCTTCTGGATCTGTGATGTGGCGCTATTCCTAGCTTTGCCTCCAAGTCTTACCAGATGATATTAAAGTGAAACTTCTGGATGTCTTTCTAGATAACCAAAATTTGTTTGGCACTACTGGGGCATAGCTCTTTAAGACCTGAGGATCAAAGCAAGGTTTGAAAGATTTGGAACACATCTTTGTTTCTCCCATTCCCAAATTTCAAAGGAATTCATCCTTCATATTTGCCTGCTCTTCAAGGTCAACTTAATATCTTCTCAAACAAATGCCTATTAAGATCCACCAGTAAAGCACTGGCTGACATAGGATAAAGCAACAATAGCTATGGGGATTCCTTGTTTTCCATCTCTGTTGCAAAAGCATGGAATACCATCCCCATAGATATTAGGACCACTGAAAACAAAAATAATTTCAAAAAACTCCACCGGTCCCATTTACATAGTTGTTGGTTATGTAATTTTTCTGACCCTGGGTAGCTTCATTTAATTAGATCATGTCATACCTTAACCTTCTATATAAGCTTGCAGCAACTCCCTTCTATACTCTTAATCAATGTGTGTTTACTGTACTAACCACTGATGAATGCAACCAAATGACTGAACAAAATGTCCTTTCAACTATATTGTTTATTGTAACACACTATGCTCCTTACAGTATATTACCTTTTTGCTCCTTTCTTGGCCTTGAAACTGTACTTTATTAGCTTTTGACTCTGTACTGTATTTTATTAACATCTGAACTGTATTTACTATGTTTGCTGTACTAATCTTTGTGGAGCTTTTCTCCCCAGGCCTCTGCTGAAAATGGGATCCATGCCCAGTCGGACTTTACCTGTAAATAAATGTAAAATAAATAAACAAATAAATTATCCTACTTAAAACTGCCTTTTTGCATATGCTGCATAGACAGTCTTCCAAGGGTAAGAAGGCTCCTAGGTGCATTTTTTCTGATAAGCCAACTCAAACACCTAGACCCCAAATGCTGCCCTTTACTGATAAGTCTGAATTCATCTGACTTTTACCCTCTCTTCCTCTCAGCCATGTTTCCCTTGTCCCTCAGACTTTGTCTCTCCCAGTTTGACAAAAAATCATCACAGACTCTTGAGTCCTGTCCATTATCCAGCAGGTTACTTTATGTCCTGGAAAACCTTTCCTTCCTTCTCCAGTATCCATCAACCTCCTGTAGAACAGCTTCCTTATTTTCCGGGAGTGTTGCAGAGTCTATTTGACCAGGGTACCATTCAACCTGTTCCAAAGACTGAGAGGGGTTCAGGGTTTTATGCCAAGATGTATCTGGTTCCCAGGAAAACAGGGTCTTGGAGACCTGTCCTGGATCTTTCATTTCTGAACACTTTTGTCAAAGTGCCATCCTTGTGAATACTTTCTCTTCAGACTCTTATTCCCTCTGTTGCTCCCCCAAGGCTTTCTTGTTTCTCTGGATCTAAAGGGCACCTACCTTCATATTCCTATCCACCCTCTTTTTAGGAAATGTTTGCATTTCTCTGTCTCTTCCTCTCATTTTCATTTGTCTGCTTTGACCTTTGGGCTATCAACAGCCCCAAGGGTGTTCTCAAAATGCCTAGCTGCAGTAGTCGCTTTTTGCAGGCTTCTTGGCATTCAGATATTTCCCTGTCTGGGTGACCTCTTGTTTCAGGCTGCATCCCAAGCCAAACTATTGCAGGATTTTCACTTTACCCAGCTTCTGTAACACAGACTGGGAGTTATCTTCAACCTTCAGAACTTGATGTTGATTCCATCTCAAGGTCACATTTATCTAGTCTGCAGGATCCAAACTGTTCTAATGCTATCCTGTCTTCCTGCCTCCAAAGTTTTGTCTCTCGCAAACTTTTTTCTTTTCCTGCTTCCCTGCCCTGCCTTCCAAACAGGAAGTTTCTCAAGGCTGTGGGATTCATGGCCTCTACCATTCCCATGCTTCTCTGGGCCAGGCTTCATACGAGGAAGTTTCAATGGTATCTAAAATCGGTATGCTTTCAACATTGCAACCCACTACAGAAACTAGTTCCTCTGCTCTCTTGTCTCAATCCGGAATTTCACTGGTGGACTCAACAGCTATCCCCCAATCTAGGTGTTCCTTTTTGAACTTCATAGTCAACCCAGGAACTCTTCACACCTGGAGTTGGGAGCCGCATCAAGCTCCCTGAACGTTCAGGGTCTTTTGTCCCTTCATCAGAGGGAAGATCACATCAGTACAAAGGAAATGAGGACTCTCATTTTGGCTATTCAAGTCTTCCTCTCACTCTGGGTGCCAGGTTCCTTAAAGTTTTACACAAACAACTTCACAGTCATGTGGTACATCAACAACAAAGGGGGCACAAGATCTTACCTTCTTTGCAGACTAGCCCTTCAAGCATGGGAAATAGCCATAAATCTGCTAGTGAGCTTACAGGAGGTTTGCATTCCATCAAAGTGCAGTTTTGTGGGGGATTCTCAAAGCAGGTTTAGGATACAGGCTCACTAATGGATGCTTCACAGAGATGTGTTTTTAGATATAGTTCACTGGTTGGGTATTCCCTCAACTGAAATTCTTTGCCTCACCTCTGAACAGGTAACTCCCTCAGTTCTGTTCCACAGTCCCAAGTCCTTTTTCTTAGAAAGTGGACACCATGTCTTTCTCTTGGAAGGAAATCTTGCATATCCCTTTCCTCCCCTTCCTCTTCTTACCAAGTCCTTCACAAGATCAAGAATTATTCTCCAGAAATCTTGTTGGTAACTACCTTTTGACCCAGACAGCCCTGGCTCCCCCAATAATTCCATCTAGCCAGGGGTAATCATCACAAGTTATCTCAGTGCACGGAACTTCTCACACAGGGCAAAGGATCTCTCCTTCACACTCACTTATCCACTCTTCGACTGACACTTTGGATGATAGGGTTTTGGTCCTTTCTGACACCAATTTTTTGAGGATGTGCTTAGGGTCCTGCAGGAGGCCAGAAAACCCAGTACCAGAAAATCATTTATGTC
The DNA here is from genome assembly GCF_019279795.1 of Protopterus annectens. Taxonomy (NCBI): domain Eukaryota; kingdom Metazoa; phylum Chordata; order Ceratodontiformes; family Protopteridae; genus Protopterus; species Protopterus annectens. The sequence continues at coordinate 523,255,329 of NC_056750.1, read as the reverse complement.
CGAATGGAAGAGATGTTTTTTTCTGGTGTCTTGCACATCACCTGGATCCCTTTTCAGTGGGCGTCCCCTTGGTTCTTTCTTGTGTGAACTGGTACATGCTGCCTTAGCATATTCTTCAGTGAAAGCTCATTTGTCAGCAGTTTCTGTCTGTCTGCTACCAAATCCTCCTCTGACCTCTAGATTTGAAGTCAAGCAGTTTCTGAAAGGCATCCTTCACATCATACCCCTAAGAAAGCCCATTCCTCCTTCTTGGGATCTTAATTTTGTCCTTGAAAAACTGACTCAGGCGCCTTTTGAGCCTGGAAGGCTGTTCTCTTGGTTGCTTTAACCTCTGCATGAAGGGTGTCTGAACTTCAGGCCTTGATGGCAGTCCCTCTTTTTTTGCTTTTTTATAGAGACAGGATGTCTGTCTGTACAAATCCTTCTTTTATAGCCTAGGTATTTAATGAGATGTCCCTTAATTAGTCTGTTTAGCTTTCTTCCTTTTTCCCTTCTCAGCAGGCTGCTAGCAGACCTCTCAGCTGTCCCTGATTTTCAGGGACGTCCCTAATTCTACTCAAATTTTAGCTCTGTCCCTCTTAATTCCTCCTAAAACTGGTGACTTTTGGAGGAAAGTTGGTGAATTAAACTTAATGAATAATGGCAATAATTAAGAGTTGTAGATTTCTTTTATCTCACAAAATGTACATTAATTCATATGCTGTGATTCTGTGAATGTTGCAAGTTAATAGCACAAATATTTTAAAACTGTCCCTGATTGTCCCTGATTTTTTCTGGCTTTGTCCCTGATTCTGTTGAAATTTATCCCTGATTGGTTGAGAGGTATGGCTGCTAGAGAGAAGTACTTCATACCTTGCACTTGCACAGACAGCTCAGATATTATTTTGTAAATCTGATCAACTTGTTTGTTTCATGCCAGGACATTGGGTTTGTCACTTTCTAAGCAAGCCATCTTCTCCTGGATTTCCAAGGCCATTTATTTTTGTTATTTTCACGGCAAAAAAATTATCTGCTTCTGTTAGGGCTTATTCTACTAGTACAGTGGCTTCTTCGGGGGCTTTCTTCAAGGGTTTGGACACCAATTCCATCCTTGAAGCTGATACTTGGTCTTCGGTTTACACATTCACTAACTACTACAAATTAGATGTCATTTCCAGAGCCCAGGCAGGATTTGCCAAGGCTATCCTTCATGGCTTTGTGGAAGTCTCATCCTTGCTTTCACAGTAGCGTTTGAAATCTCCCTTAGGTGAAGAAAACTACACCAGTGATATAGAAGGGGATAGTACAGTTGTATAAAATCTTACCATAATAGTAGATGTCCTTCTTTTCACTGTTGCAGTATTGGCTTTCTCCCTCCTATCCCCTGTTCTTTTTCTTCTCTTACATGAATGGTATTTTCTTAATGGCTGAGAGGTTCTTCTTTTTCTCTTGTTTCTTTTTCTGGATGTACATGTTCATCGTTCTCCTGGGGGTCCTGGTTCTTCTGGGGTACTTCAGTTCTGGTTTGAGAGTGTTTGCGCCACCTTTATGCCCTATGCTTGCACGTGGAACATATGTCGGACATACAACACTGCTAGGTAATAAAGGATTTGTTATACTGGCTGGACATTGGGCTAACCTTGGCAGGAGATCCCAGAAGTAATGAATACTGCAGCAGTGAAAAGATGGGTATCTACTGTTACAGTAAGATTTTACACATCTGTAGTGTATACAGATACCCACAGTATAGGAACTGTCTCTCTGTCTGTCTATCTATCCATAATCAGCTAAGTGAGCTAGTCATTAAAGACATTTTTCCACCATTACCTGGGCCCAATTGCAAGGATATATGTAGAACATATGTTCTGCTAATAGGGTATCTACTCAATTGGCATATTTCTGGGAAGTGAGAGGAAAATGGAGTACCCAAAGAAAACCCACGCAGACATGAAAGAACATGAAATTTCATACAAACATTGACCTGAAATCAAGATCAAGTCCTGGGGCTGTATAGCAGAGAATTCAGTCACTGGTATATCGTGCTGCTAAATTCCAGCTCTGACATATTTTCTTCTTCCCCATTAGAGCACATCATAGTTTGCATTCCTTGAGCAGATTACAGGGAGAGCTGTCTGAAGTCTAAGAATGATCCTTCTGATAGATATTGCAACAATAAAAGTGCAACAGTTAATTTCTGGCATATCAAAGTCTTCCAGTGGAGAATATTTTTCCATTCTCTGCCATGAAAAGGATAAAAGACATAATTTTCTGATATTTTTCATTCAAGTGAATATGGATTTGGTATACATTTTGTATATGGGTTGTACTGTTGTGTTTATGTTTATATTTGTATATGTATGGTTTACATGAAATTGATCCATTGTAGCTAAAATTGACCTCTGTATTGTCAACTCACATTGGTTAAGAATGCAGAAAGTCAGTAGTTGTATGATAACGGACTTAGTATATACAAGAAGCAAGGGGGTGTGGGTGGCACAGGGGGGCTTGCTCCCCTGCAAAAAGTGCTTTGTACACTTTAGCTTGTTCCAAGGAGTAACCTTGGCACATGTTAAAAAAGGCAACAGCATTTGCATTTTGACATTATTGGGTCAGCATTAGGCATGTTGACATAACATTGATTCAACGAATGTCACTAGTTCTGTATATACATACATACATACATACAGGCACACACACACACACACACATATATATATATATATATGTGTGTATATATATATATATATATATATATATATATATATATATATATATATATACACACACACACACACACCCACACACACACACACACACACATATATTACTATGTATCTCTGCCTGTGTGTGTATGCGAGTGTCTCATCAAATATCAAACATTCAAAAGAGTGAACATTCAAAAAGCGATCACTTTAGGTTTTATCTAAAGTGACTGAAAATGCAAACAATAAAACTCTCCCTCTTTTTTTTTTTTTTTTTTAGTAGGGGGACAAGCCCCCTGCACACCCACAAACACCTGCTCATAATATATATACTAACTCTAAGATTGCACAACAGCGAGGTAATGCCAAATACCTTTACCCCTCTGCATCACAATCCCATAGAAAATCCTGGTGGCAGAACCTCCATTTGAATGAACATTCACTCATACAAGTGTTCGCTCTTTTTTTTACACCAGAAAAAAGCATTCACTCATAAGAGTGTTTGCTCTTTCATGTGGTAAAAAAAAAAAAAATGTATATATATGAAATATTGAATCTTTATAATGTTGAACTTGTAATACTAACAAAAAATGTTCAAACATACAGAATATTGTACACAAGAAATCTCAGGCTAAAAAATATTGAGAAAGGAAAACCGTTTCTTTTCCTGATATTATCACTAACCACCCCCATAACATTAACTTCATTTTTTTTCTGAATAGTGGCAGTGTTACAGACCCCTGCACCATCTTTAGTAATGGCCATAACCCTAATGCTGCTTCTTCCCTCAACCCTAACCCAACAATTTACCTTAATAAGAACCTCCCGATAATACTGCCAAGACGCAAGACACACACACACACACACACACACACACACACACACACACACACACACACACACACACACACACAAACACACATTGACAAACACACATTAACAACACTATATCTATCCCCTTACCTAACCCTAAAATACACACACCTGCACACAAATATATACAAATATATGGCACCTATCCCTAACCTATCCAACCCTAACACTAACTCACAGACACATGCACAAACACCATCACTTCCTCCAAACCCACTCAGCTATCTCAAAATAACATAACTTCAACATTTGCACCGCTTGGCTATCTGTACCATCAAAATTAACCCCCCCCTTGCATTTGTCGAATAAACTCACATTCGACAAAACACAGGGGAACCATAAATAAATAAAGATAGATATATACATCTATATATATTATATATGAGTGTGTGTGTGTATGTGTGGTTTTAATTCTTTTGGATTTGTCTGCCATGACCTGTCAGTTATGAAACCATGCTGTCTAAGGTTTTGTGCCCAGCTGACTTTCATATATTTTGAAATCCTTTTCATGACAACTCATTCAGTACTTTTTTCATATTACTCTAGTCAAACTGACAAGTTACTGGTTTTCACCCTCTGCTTATGATTTCTTAAGGAAATGTAAAATTGTATCACTCTTTGTTCTCTCAGCTGACAAATGATTGTGTTCTCTCAGCTGACAAATAATTATGAGGCAAATCCCATTCTACCTCACTAAGTTCATAGATTAACACTAGGCCATTGATCCAGTGGGCCATTTTTAGCCTAGCCACAAGATCTCAATTAGAATTTACCAATACAAGAATTAATACCAGACCCAATCCAAATGAAGTACATTATATTTTGACCCCTATCCATGAGGGTTTGAGGGGCCAGACTGGGATGTACTTATGATTGCCCAACAAGTCTTCCTGTTTTTGCTTAAAAATGGTTAGGGACTTGCTCTGCTTTATGTCTAAGGAGAGTCTGTTCCATAAAAGAGGAAATCTTCCTTGTAGACATCTATCGCACCAGCAGGTCCTTTTTATGTTTCAGTGAATGCTGATATCTCTTGAGCAGGTGTTTAGGGTCTGATTAGGTTTATGGATATGTAGAACATCACATAAGAACAGATCCTTTAAGGGTCTGTATGTTAGACAGAGGTCATCTCTCAGACGTCAGTAGGAAACAGAAATTAGAGAGAGAGAGGGCTGCAACCTTTAAGGTGGTTGTGGTAGTTCAATGAGGATGGGCCTTTAACTGTCTTTGTAAAGAAATTCACTGTAGAATCTCAAGCTGGGTTATATGGCTAGACAAGGACATACAAAAGGTGGGCATTACAATGTAACATGTAGGGGTTTACTTTTAACTGGATTAGCTTATCAATAATGCCACAATGTGGAATACTGCCAAAAGCATTGGCCAAATCCCAGTATTTACTGTTTGCCTGATTCTAATGCCTCAATGACTTGTTCAAGAGAGTCCACCAGGTTTAGTAAGCAGGAACTGCCTTTAACAAATCAAATCTAGTTTGGTTCCAGGTTTGAAAACTGCCTAAAACCTTGATAATAAGTTCCATAATGATGCACTCTATTGCCTTACAGTTAAGGCTGTTGAGGCTTATGGGTCTGTAGTTACCTGGATCAGTAGTGTGTCCTCCTTTATGGAGTGAGATGACTACAACAATTCTGCATACCTCTGCATGAATCCAGTGGAGAAGGTGAGATTGAATAGACTCAGTAAATGGTCTGTTGGACAATCTTTGGTTCTGACAGGAAGACAGCCTGGCACATTATCTGGACCCATGGTGTTAGCGTTCATAACCTTGAAGAGTGCACTCAGGTCTTGCCTGGAGTTAAACAGGGGGTTGGCATAGGCATGTTTATGTGCTGCAGAAAGTTTGGGGTAGGCTGCAGAGTAAAATTTGAGCTAAATTTCTCCACTACTACATTAGCTGTGTCTTCTAGTAGTGATTATGGGGGTGCTATTTTGTATCAACTCAGCATTGCTGACTATTATTTCAAGTTTCTGACATAGCTGAGCAAGACTTTGTGATTATTCTTAGTACTGATTGCTTGATTCTTAGTTCTTTGCTGATCTTTTTGAGCTCCCTTCTAATTAATGAGGCATTAAGTTTGCTCTTATGGACTGTGAATTTCCTCATCTTATGTTATAGTTATTTTATAGTTATATAGGGGTTCTATCAAATGGGTTTGTTTTTCAGTTTGGAACTGTATTTATGCCTTATGGGGACCAAATTTGCCTCAATGTATACCTGGAAGTGTGAATATGGCAGCATTTGAGGTTGGGGTCATTGAGATGAAGAGGGTGTTTGAATTTCATGAGGTCATCAGCTAGGTTGAATAGATTTGCCTGGGAGTAGTCACTAAAGGCAGAAGGGTTTTGAGGTAATTCAGGCTTGACACTTAAACTGTTACTGCACAGTAGTCAGATTCACCTAGTGATTCAGTGGTCATGCGTGTTGAGCCTGGGATTAAATGTTAAATAAAATATCAGCGATCATAACATCAGTCCCATATTAGCAAAATGGCACAAAATCAAAATTGAAAACATTGCCAATACACATTTTTGCAGGGTGGCAAGCTCCATCTGCATCTCTCACTCCCTGCTGCTTATATATATCAACCCCAAAATTGTATTACAGATGAGAATATAAAAACGCCCAATTCCAGCTATACTGCAGTCTTGCACAATTACCCATTTGCACTATATGATGTTTTCAGTTTCGATTATGTGGCACTTCGATATTTTGCCATTTGACTAATATAAGATTGATGTTATGAATGTCAATATTTTTGCTATATGACATTCTAACACAGATCTGTTTAGTTTGGGGCAGCGGTTCCCAAACTTTTTCGATTCTCTGTTCCCTTGCTGAATCCAGGTTTTCCCAAGGCACCCCCCCCCCCCGCATCCCGCATAAAGTGCATATTAATGTAGTTACTACTGCCACCAGTCAACTCCTTATCAGCTATTTTAAGGCCTTTAACAAAGAGTATCCAATCTTACTATGTCATTAAACAGTTACAATAGTGCACATACATTTCTGTTGTCTTCCAGCAGGGCACACTGTGGATGCATTTCAGACACTTTATAAATACTCACAAATGACATACAGTTATTTACAAAATTCCAGATTAAAATGCAGACAGATGAAAATACACTTGTTCTTAAGTAAAATTAATCATATTCCATAGTGATGCATGTATGAGCATAAAAATGCTCTAGAAATAATGTACAGAGCCCTACAAACATTGCAGTCATCAAGAGAAAAGAAAGGTTGAACCTGCACAGGTACATTCTTGTACTATACAGGATGACAAAGTAGTTCAAATGGAACCAGGTTATGATTACAGAGTATGTGGTCAGAAGAGCTAATACTAGGAGACAGAGGACTTCGCTAGGGGTCTTAATAAATAGAAGGTCACTTTAGGTATAGTCACTGCATGCAGAGGGTGTAATGAAGCATAGGGCTGATAGGCAAGTGCAGTACAAGAGTGGGCAATGCAAATATTTGTTCAGCAAATAACAAGTATATGTTGCTGCACCAGTGAGTTGCTGTTCTTTTTGTTATATAGTCATTTAGTTGGGGAGGAACTTATTTATTGGTATGCAATGAATGTATTTTACACACAAAATAACCAATCAGAAATCATGTTTTTTGAGCATTGTTCATAAAAAGGAGCTACTTGAATATGGAGAATAGATTAGGAATTAGGAGGGTTGCAAATATGAAGAAAAAGAGGAAAACAATATGATTTACTAAGCAACAAAAAATACCTGTTAACCATCCATCCATCCATCCACAACCCCTTTTTCCCATTTTTTGCACATAGGGTTGGGAATGTCACTTCAATAGTGACAATCATCTAGAGCCAAGGTTCACACCACTGGGTGGCTAGCCCTATAGTTGTTCTTCCACACCACACACACACATTCACATCTATGGCCAATTTAGAGTGAGCAATCCACCTGCTACATATCTTTGGAATGTGGGAAGAAAACAGAGCACCCAGAGGAGACCCATATGAACTTGCAAATATAGGGAGGACATTCAGACTCCATAGAGAAGGCACCTCAACCAAAAATGGAACTCTGGAACAACTTGCTGTGAGGTGATAATGCTATCCGCTGTGCCACTGTGCTCCCCTCCTGCCACTGTATACATGTAACAGGTATACCTGTTAACAATAAAGAATAAATATTGGAAATGGGAAAGGTGAGCAGTTATGCAGAGTTCAAAAACATGGCATGAAATTGTGGGTAGAATGCCAGACGAGAAGAGGGAAAACAACTGTCATCACTATAATTATTCACAAAGGGAATTAAAAACACCTTTTGGTGGGAGGCAGAAAAAAAGGCAGGTAAGTAAATTGTTAAATTGACTTGCAAACAATGTAAGCATAGAGAGACCATGAAACAGCTAAGAATATTAGAAAACACCAGCAGCTTATTATACTAGAAACCAGGAAGAAAAAGGTCATGGGTGAACAGATGATGTATTAATGATGGAAAGAATTGAGGAGGATACTAGAGATACTAAGGGAATGTAAGATAAAAGTGATAATAATATCCTAGCCAGAAGCCTCAATAAGGCTGCTGGGATACCAGCTGAACCTCTGAAATAGCTCATCAACACATCCCATAGAAATACAGCTGCTGATGGGAATCAAAAATTAAAAAAACAAAAATTCTTGTGTCCATTTTCAAGGATAGTGCAAGGAGAAGTCCAATAAGTTACTGGTCGATTAGCCTGTCTTACTGGTGCATAAAATGATGGAAGGAGTCATGAGGTCAATGCTCAAGGGGTTGACGGAGAAGAATGGGAAATTTAGGCATAACACATTCTCATAGTACATCAGTTAGGATACTTCCACTTAGCATAGGTTCTCTTACAGTAAGTATGCCTGACCTTAATAAAAGCTGCGGTGACTGAAATTGTGCTCTTTACTCCTAGATCCTACACACACACACACACGCACACGCACACGCACACACACACACGCACACACACACACACACGCTTCTCTGAAAGTTTCCTTACCTGTATGGAGTCTTCATTCTTTCTGGCTGTACCCACCGCAGGTCCAGTTCTTATTCCCCGAACATAATCCGTTCATTGCCATTCCTGCTCGCATTTGAGCAGCCATGCCCAGCCAGAAATGCATGAGCTCCTTGCTCAATTCTGACAGGCTGGTAGCACATGATGACGTCAGCTCAAACAGCGCAAAAATTTAAAAAAAAATCGAAATGAAGGGTATTAGTTCGCAGAACCCCTGTGAGGAAGCTGCAGCTCCCCAGGGCACCGTGGCACACACTTTGGGAACCCCTGGTTTAGGGGGACATAATAGTAAGAACCATGTCCAATATTTTTGAGCCATTTATTGGGATTTAGTGTAATTGGCTTAATGAGTTGGCATTAAGTCCAGAGGTTTGTGATCATACTTATTTGTGGTGATGGAGGTTTCCTTGTTTATGGAGGAATAGCTGAAGCCACCCAAGAGCATAGTACTGGGACTGATAGTGATGAATTATAGTTTATTTAAATATGTCTCATGGACTGCTGGTGTCATGGCGGGGTGCAGTAGATGGATACAGTATATGGTACTGGGGTTTGTTTATAGTGAGAAGGGTATGGTTGAGTTCAAGGAATTTGTCCTGCTTTAAGAGGTGAATGCACGTATGGCCCATCCAACTACACCACCAAATCTGATGTGTCTGAAGGAATGGTAGGCACTGAAACCCTGCACTAAGAGGCTATATTCACTGTTCTGAAACCTTGTTTTGGTAACTAACGATATATCTTTGTTTTCAAGGGTAAAGAATGCCTGTAAATAGCGTAACTTTTTATTAAGGCTTGAGGATTAAGCAGTGCTATCTTTATATAATTTTAACTATGGCTGGCTGTGTAGGTAATTTGAGTAGATTACCCATGTCTAAAAAGGCACTATGAAGGAAGAAACATTTTTTGCCAATATATAGAAGCCATGATGAAAGAGATACCCTCCCTAACAAACCACTGCAGGGTCATCACATGTCACTTCCTAAGCTGATACATATTTGATCCCCCCCAGAATGACACCAGAAGCTAAGCTAGTAATTAAAGTCATTTATCTTTTGTTGTATTGAGGCATTATTATTGGTGATGGTCAGATACTGCTTAATATCAGTTTCACACCCATTTCAGATGTGTATTCAGAGATCTACATCCTGTACCTCTTCATATGAGCCAAGGAGATGTGTCTCAAGTCATTCACTCTCACGTGATCAATGATTAGATTATAAATTGAAACCAGTGGAATAACCGTATGAATAGTACCAAATAAATTCCAAAAAATATGGTCCAGGTGACACAGGAAGATGGTAATAAAACGGTCTTTTTTTATTAAAAATTCACCACAAGCGCTTTCACCCTGACTCATTTGCAGGGCTTTTTCAAGTACAAAGGAAACACAAAATACTCCTCCTATTTAACTTCCCCTAGATAAAAAATGTGCCAACATTTTTAAAGCTATATTACACTAATTACATTTACATCATAAAATGTTCACAAAATGCATAGTAAAATCCCTTCCTAACAATCAACGTAAGTACACATAAAAAACTTATAAAAAACAGTTTTATACAAATTGAAATATGCACATATTACTAAACATTGTCCCCCAATATGATTAGATTATATATGTACCTGGGGTGAAGGGACTTGAGGGCATTAGTGACATTGTTGATCCTGCCAAATGAGAGGCAGTTAACAGTCACTCTGTCTTTGTTCAGCCTGGAGATGGGGAGTATGACTGTATCTGACTGTGGAGTCACTTATGACCAAGATGTTGCCAGAAGTACTACCTTGGTCTTGCTGTCTTAAGGGATTCTGCATACTAGTTATGTGTTCCATTTTTGTAGCTGTGTTTACATGGGTGGCATGTAGATAATTATGATGATTTAGACTGATGCCTAGACTTAGGAGTTCTAGGAGGCTTGGGTAGAGATTTTGTAGTGACATCGGCATAAATAATTTTTGTAGTGACAGTATGTGGATGTTGCAAAGGTGTTGGTTGTGGTAGGACAGTGTTCTTCTCTCTGCATGTAACTGACTGGGAGAGGGATGCCTACTGTTTAATTATTTATACCTCTTACAGACAGAGGCCTTTGGGTTAAGTAGTTCATTTTTAGTAAGTATGTGCAGTTCTTACACTTCCTTAGGATTCCATGTGCTATAAGGCTGGCAGTAGAAGGAGTTATTAGTCTGCTGTCTCCATGATGAGCAGTGCCGCCATGTGAAATGGCCTGTGAGGAAGTAAAAAGGGGCAGGGAAAATATTATAGGGAGAGATGCTTGTTACATGGGTTGTGTGTTTGATGCAGCCCTGTGCCGAACAGTGGAGCAGCTACATGAAATGCTTCAGTCTATGCAGCTAAGAGTAGGGTAGTTCAAGTCAGTGCATGCTATTTAAACAGACTAGAAGTGGTTTGTTAAATCAAATGAGTTGAAAGAATGTAGAATAAAGGAGGAAGAGAGAGAATTTATTTGCATGCACACTACACATGAAGGTGCACTCTGCACAGGAAATACTAAACAAGAAAACAAAAGAAGCGAAGTAAAACAAATGAAAATCTGAAGTTCAAGTGCTCTAAGCTACACAGGATCTGCAGCATACATTCTTGATAATGTACCTTCACTTTTTGACTTATTTTAGATGCCTTTCTTTTATTAAAATGCTGTAACTAATACCTGTGTTCAGGGCACTTACACTTTCTGGGCCTTTAACTCTTTGGCCTCTTCTAGCATCAGTAATCAGCAGAGGTATTTTTAGCAGGCCTTATGTTTGCCATCATTTTCTGCCACCTCTGTCTATTTGAGTTTGTGACTTCATTTTATTTTTGTCACTTCTTTTGTTTTAGTCTCCTTTTTTATATTGTCTGTATTTTCATAGGATCATAGGAAATAAAAGGCAACTGATTATTGTGACCTTGCCTTGCCAGTACCCACCCTTAGACTGTATCCAGTTTTCTCAATGAGGGCTAAGAATGTCAAGCCTGGGACAAATTTGTGAGTATACACCCAATCATTCAGGTCCCCCTTTGAAGGAAGATAGTACATCATGCTGCTTAATTAGTAGGGGGAGTCTGTTCCAGATGTGAGGGAGGTGCTGCATGATGAACCTATCTCTTCATCATATTTTATTTATCTGCTGGTATAGATTTAGATACCTGGTTCTGGTATTTGTAAACCACTGGGTCTGTAGTAACACAGAAGGCAAGACATAGATTGACCATCAACTGTATTAGAAACTGAATGAAGGAGTAGTGTTTCCATTTTTTTCTGGTACTTTTTTTTTTTTGTAGCCTGCAAGCTTCTTAGTTAGGAATCATTGTGTTCTTTCTGATTGTTTGATATGTTTAATGAGGTACATACTGAAGATGTCATTGTACTCAATAATTGGTCTATTCAGTGCTGAATATAAGGGAACATTGACCTCTGCCGATCTTCTGAGTAGAAGGACTTCCTAACCACTGTCACCACATGATGATCAAAGGTGGGATAGAATTATCAACCCAAGTTCCAAGGTTTCTAACAAACCTTCTCCTTTAGAAGTGAGTTATTGTCTATGCTGTTTACTTGAGGGGGACTACCAGCTATGGCAGTATTATACTATGCATTTAATCTGAACCCATCTTTAGTACACTGGCTATTTATGAAAGCAAATCCTTGTTGTAGAGTTTCAGCATCAGAGGGGGACTTCACAATGACTCCCAGTTTACAATCATCAGCAAACTTCATTAGTCAGAGGTCTTGATTTGTGCTGTGAACATTAGAAAATTAAGTGCTGACAGGAGGAGTCCCAACACTGATACTTTTGGGACACACACCACTAGGGTTGCCACCTTTCCAAATGCCCAAAGTGGGACATTTGTGCTACAAACATCAGATTTTGCAGGGCAAAACATATCCACGGCCAGTACAAAGGACAGAACTTCAGTTTTTTGCCTGAATAAAAGTTTATTCTTGTAGCATTTTTGTTCCTTATTCTGTTTCTTATAACATTTAGGTGTTTCAGATACAGAATAACTGTTTTATGCAACTATTACATAAAATATAGAAAATAATTTTGTCCTAAAATCTCAGGACATTTGCCATTTTTTTCACATTTTTTGCAGGACACAACTGCCCAAAGAGGGACTGTCCCTCGCAAAGTGGGACAGGTGGTAACCCTACACACCACTAGCCACTTTCATACCTTCAGATGAGGCACCTACCACTTGCACTGTGTAAGTTCTGTCTTTCATCCCATTTACTGCCCATCTTACTACATAGGGCATTGATTTTTAATGCACTGACCTTACTAACTATGATAGCATGGAAGATGTTGTCATATGCTGTGATTAGGTCAAGGTACTGTGTATGCTCAGCATGACTGCTGTCAACAGCCTGTGTTATGCTTTCAAAGAACTTAACCAAATTAATTATACAGGATTTACCCCTGTCAAAGCCAAACTACGGCAGGTCTAAACTGATATTTTTGATATCATATTTTATCAGGACTGTTATAATATCCATGGCTTTAGAAATGAGACCTCTTAGGTAATGGGCCTATAATTCTGGTAGGACCACTCTTATGGACCTGCTTACTTAAGGATCCTTACTATACCTTGTCTTACTACTAGTTTATGCAGACAATATGGTCATCTGTAGGTCTGATCCCTCACATCGTTCTGTTGAAACTCAACTTCAAAAGGAACATCTTCAAGCACAGCACTGGATGAACTTCAAGAAACTACTGCATAATGTAAAAAAAAACCCTTCATGTTATTTGCTACCTATAAACGGTTATACAACCCCCCCCTTTCCTTCACATCCTTGATGTTGATAACAATCCCATTGAAATCAGTACCTGTTTTAGATATTTGGGAATCTGGCTAGACCATTTGCTAAACCTCCATGAGCACACATTGAGAGCCAGGGTCTACAGTGGTCTTCAGTGCCAACAAAATATCTCAGTTCCTCTCATATCCAACAAGGGCTGTGATAGAAAAGGTATCCTCATTACTCAACTGGAGTACTCTCTTGTTTTCATTTGCCCATGTCTAAAACATTAGTCCCTTTCAGACTCTCTGATAAAATATGTTGATTCATGTCTGATTCATGGAATGAACACCTCTGCCCTACACTTTCAAAAGCTAAGTGGCTTTCATTACAGGCCAAATCAGATCTTTTTGTTTCTGTTCTTTTCAAAATACTCAAGCTAGACACTCCCCTCCCCTCTTTCTTCTAAACGTTTTACTGCCACTCAAACTCAACCATAAGAAACCAAGGCAGAGATGGTCCTTCCCTACAAATCCCTTCTCTCAGACTCCATTCTATTAGGCATCACTTCTCTGTACTTGACCCCACCGTTCCTGCTCTAAACCCATTATGCATGATCTAGTCCCATCTTTCATCTCACTGGTTTCTTGGCTTTCATAATCTAGCAACTACTGTCTATATCCCCACCATTTCTACTCCTCCACCTTCAACTCTCCTCTCCCTTTCCATTCCACTTGTGTAACTGTTCACGTATTTGGATTGTGAAATCTTCTACATGTATACTCTTTGTCAGTTTTTCTATGCTAAGTCACTGGTATTGTATACTATACATTGTTTTGTTACATTATGATGGTAATCCTGATTGAGCCTGTAAATTGGTTATTCTTTGATCAGTGTTCTACCCTGGAAGGTAAGTAAGTAAGTAAATACATACATACATACATGGATACAGCGGAGTGACTTCACTATTACTGTTCACCAGACCTCAGAGACAAACTCTGTGAATAAGCTCAGGTTAAACAGTTTAAGGAGTAGCTCTGCTATTTTCTGTTTCTTTATATATGAAAAATACTGTGCATTTTTCCTAACTTAGATGCCACATTATTTGGAAACTATAATTATTCCTCCTTTTTGATTTGCATTTGGTATAATTTAAATGTCTGGTACTTTGTGGTGGCATTTTTCTTTTTTTTTTTTTTTTTGATATTTCTGCATTTTTCTGTACTAGTCTCACAACTGCTTCCTAAGGTTTTTCTGAGGTAAGTTTCCATTTCAACATTGTTTGGTCTTCTAAAAACAAATAGCTCTCACCATTGACTGGCTTTTCTCTATAGTTAAACTGATGGTAGATGACACAATTTGGTGATCACTTGTTCTCAAATGGCTTGCCAACATCCTGATCTGAGATATATTTTCTGTCCCCATTAAAAAAACATCATGACTGGTCTTTCTTCGGCAGATAATAGTAGTAGTATTTGTCTACGTTTTGAGAAATTTCCTGCTTTTGGATGTGCCTGCAACAAAAGTGCAGTCTTCAGTGGCAGTGTTTCCCCTTCATCTACTACTATAAGACTACAATATACACTTTTCTGATATGTTCATCCCAGTGACTAGGAACTTGGTATACATTCCCTTTATGTGTTATGCTACCATTTGCCTTTGTGACTCATGCCATGCCTCCACATGACTTGATCAGTTGGTTGTGCTCCGCTTGTAGACAAGCACCTCTTTGAGAACCTATGGAGAGTGGGTTCACAAGCATGTGCTCTCCCACAACTGAAGAGAGGATAGCAGGCTTAAGCCTCATTCCTCTCCCATATTATACCAGATCCAGCAGATGTCTTACCTGCTAACAGAACTCGGGTCACTTGGATCATAGTCAGGGCTTTGTCACTCTGTGCTAGTAGAGCAGGTTACACTATTGGAGTACGTGTAACTAACTACTTTGATATACTGATATGTTTTTTATACTTTTATACTTTGATATACTGAGGGAAAAATCAAAATGTTGCTAATGTTGTATTCCTCCCACTTTTTTGGATTTCAAGGAGCATCCTGCCCTGTACAGCAACCCCTGTGATCCTAAACATCTTCTCCCTCTTCCTCCCAACCATGCCACCATACATACATTTAATTAACTGTTTATTTGCTAATCAAGTAAGCTGAAATGATACAAGTGTCCTTTTTTCACAGGCATCTTGGGAGGACTATAGAATTAAATGACTTGCTCTGAGTCAAAAGTAGACAAATGGAGGCTTAGAACATCAAACACTGGACTTCATAATGCAGCTCGTAGCCTTAATCCTTTGCATTAACTGCCAGATACTACTTTACCACATTACCCCCACCTGCTGTTTGTTTTACAATCCTATTAATTTGATGTTTTACAATCCTATTAATTTGATACAAGACTTTGACAAATAGTATCTCATTGTCATGTAAGGTTTCCCGTCACCCTTCTGTGCTTTCCTGCTGTGAAGGTTGTCAGTAACTTTTTTACTATGTGCTGGCTGTCCTTTCGTAAAGAACATATCCATGGCAAGGCAACTTAATTGTAGAGAAGCACATTTCAAAGGATGCATCTCTGTCCCATGCTTTTCTCCTTCTGAAAACCCATTGTGTTCCAACTTGACTCAAAAACAATAATAGTACTATTACATAAAGGAATAAAAGTAGTTATACAGAGAGTAGATATTCTAAAAGTTGATGTAGTTGCTTGTTCCAGATGAAATGGTGGTACACAAGATTAAAAAAAGCATGAATAAGGTATAAGAGAAAAAGGCCAGTTTTACAGTAATGCAGGTATAAATACATCCCTTGCATGTTGAAAAAATTACTTTTAAGGCTGCAGGCAGGCTGGGAAATTTGGAATTAAGTGGGGAAAGGAGTAGCATCCAGTAAGAGTACAGGACTAGAATAAACTAACAGATCCTGCAAGACATTTCTCTTGTCTGTTTTCCCCACTCATTTTTCATACACCAGCAGCTTATCTGATTGATGTCTGTAGTTTCCTGTCTAGACTCTTATTTATTAATATATGATAATGCTGACTATAAACCACAGTATCTTGATTTCCACGGATTGTCATTAAGTTATAACAATAATAAGTTCAGTTTGCATTATTATACATCAATCTGTGGTAATAGTCATGTTAAAGTAAAATGTATTATTTAATTAAAATTTAATAAAGTTTGTTAGATAATGTCTGTCTTGGGGTGCGTGTAAAATGTACTGTTTTTAAGTTTTATTAAAGCAGAATATCAAAACTATAAATCATAATACATCAGTGAATTGGATCAGAAGACATTAAAATGCTATTTCCTTTGACTGTTAAGTGCAAGTCAGCATGATACGCAGTTAATGGTATATTTTGGCATATAATGCATATTTAGAAAAAGCGATATTGAAATGATCAGAAAGGCACACTGTATATTGAACTTTGTGGGCATGTGATAAATGCATTCCTTAGTGTAATGGATATTTAATTCTGAGTAGCAGAAATTGATGTATGACCAAATGTAAATCTCAGTGGTGCAACCAGAAACAAAAGTAAGAAACTGAATGAAAGTAAGACACAGTTAAGCCCTATACACCATGTTACTGAGAACAAGTCTTATACTTGGAAAAATGATTAGCTGTCATAAATATATGCAACTGTATGATGCATGTAACTATGTATCAGTCCTCCTAGTTCTGTCCTTTTAACTTATGTATAAATGGGGTTGTATAATACATCACTTAGAAGGTATCTGTGCTGTAAAACACAGGGCACATTGTGTACCTTCCCAGAAGAATGACTATTTCATGGAATACACATGCTTCATATAAACCTGGAAGCTAATGTGATAGAGACCTTGGTAAGAGGACCAATGCAACATGCTGATATCTCATACTAAGCCTGATGAAAGCACACAGCAATTTGGAAATGAGTTTTGTCATCTACTCAAATAAAGAACTGTCATATTCAGTCAATCGGTGCTTAATTTGTTTGTATAAACCTAATCATGGTTTGCAAATTCAGAAAAATATAACAGGTGCACAATGCAGGCAAAACTGTATAAAGAGTATGATCAGAAATATGGATCATGTGTGAACTTATTTCTTAACAAAACAATGATAAATTAAAGCAAATCTTTAAGCAAAACTATACTTAATGAGAGCACACTTAGAATGTTCAGTAGATTAAACAGGAATAAGGAAAAAGTATGACACTGGTAAAGAAATTCAGAAGAAAATGCTAAAACAACATTTTGTCTAATGCAGAAAGAAAAATAATCTTATAAAAATTCAGAAAAAGTACATGTTTGTGACCAAAAGGCCTTCAAATATCAGTCATTACAAACTTCAAGAAACTGAATATATTATACTTTCCCTGAATTAGCAGTCTGTAACACACCAGGATGTACCTTGTCAAATGTTCCTGTATTTGAGTTTGCCATTGTTCAAGGAAGACTTAATGGAGAATGGAAGCAATTGCAGATCATCATACTGTGCAATAGGTAAAAAGTCTTTCATAAGTTCTGCCTTGAGAAATTCAGTCACGAAAGCAGAAGTGCATGCAGTTTGTCTAAGATCATAAAATCTAATTAAGTGCCATATCCAGCACACTCTAACCCCCCCCCCCCCGTGGAACAGATAACTGAAGCCCTGATGGCAATCCAGATGATCCATGTTCAGTTAGTGGCACAAGCACTAGAATGGATTGACTGCGGAGAATAGGAGTGAGTGGCTATTGGTGGTTTACCTATCATGGGGGAGGTGGAGCTCTGGCTTGCAACATAGGGTGTCTGAATAAGTATAGACATTGTTCCGTACGAAAGTGCTTACTTTGATAAACGGTTGCGAGTTTTGTTGTGGTGCATAGTGTCCTTTGCCATTTTTGTTTATTTTCAGTTGTTTGTTTTTTCGATTTTTATCATTTGCAACATAGGTGACAACTAGGGGAAGTGCTAGATAATGCACCCACAGATCGCAAGCCTGCTCAGTGCATGCTCTCCTGTAAAGCTATGCACTTAACAAACACAAGGAATAGTGGTGTGTGTGTGTGTGTGTGTGTGTGTGTGTGTGTGTGTGTGTGTGTGTGTGTGTGTGTATGTACGATTGCTTCTCCAACATCCAGCAGTTGTAGTGAAGCCCAAAGGAGCTGGCAATGGGATTAAGAGTTCCAAGGTGAGAGATGGGACGTCTGCCTGACCTACTTCCTGACTTGCTTGCTACCACAGAATCCTCACCTACAGAAGGGACAGGCTGGTGAGATCAACATGAAGAATGAATAGGCTACATGGCTATCACCTCAGAGAGGAGATGAGTCTATAATTACCTTGAATGGAGAAGCTGGTGAGCTCAGTGGTAGGGAATGACCTTGTTGCAGGCATAATCTCGAATGAAGGGGGTGTGGTTGGCTCATGCCAGAGTATAGCTCTAACCTCTCAGGCTGATGAAATGGACCAACTGGATAAAGAAATGGGAGCTACTAGGTTGGTCAAGCAGATGATAGAAAAAAAAAGGATGATAAATCACTCTTCAAGATTATGAAAATGTGTCTGTTGTAATCACTGTTGATGAATGTACACAGGGCATGCCATCCACATAACCAGGAAATCACTGACAACAGCAATCAAGGCTTGTAGTGAGAAAACAGGTGATCTGTTGGGAATGGAAGGATCATTATGGCAGAATATATCAAAAGTGAAAGTATAGCCATACTGTGAACATTTACATCTCAAGCATAAATGTTTCTTATTAAACAGTGCAGTAAGTGTACAAAACATACAGAACTGAAAATCTGATGCAATATACAGGCAATAGAGATAAAGCAAGCTGAGGCAGTGAGCTGCTGCATGTGACATGATCTTCTTTAACCATTATTGCTGTAAGTAAATGAAACACTGAAAATGCTAAACAGACGTTGCTCATTTTTTTCCATTTGCTGGGAGATTAGTGTTGATTTAAACTCATTTAAGATAATTGACCACATATGTGCTTTTCAGTGGCTACAAAAAATGTGAAGTTGACCTCTAAACTTCATTACAGTTTTTTTGTCAAAATGCCTTATCTTTAATCTGATCAAAATCCTAACAAAATAATGGGAAATAGGGTTATAGCTACTTAGTGGACTATTGATCCATAAGGATCTTTAGAAGCTTAGCCATATACTCCCATGAATCTTTTATCCCTTATATTTTCTAATTATGAATAACTCAGAAATGAACAGAAAATGTGCATCTTGCCCCTGTTCATGAGGGACAAGGGTGCTAAACTAAGGGTGAATTTGCTGTTACCCATCCATTTGTCCAAATTACGTTTAAGTTGTGTGAGAGAAGTACATTGCTTTATGTGAAGAGGAAGTAGATTCCAAAGAAGTGATATTCTCTAAGAAACATATCTGGCCCTCCAAAATGTTCTATTTATGTTGTAAAACTCCCATTGGACTTGCAAATGTGCATTAGGTCTGACAGGATCTGTCTGTTGAGGCTGTGTATGTGAGGCAGTGATTGCCCTTCAGTAGCCTGTTAATCACTGAGAAGAGGTACAAGGCTTTGAAATGGCCTTCATAGTTTTTATGATCTGGGCTCTTGATTTTTTTGTAAGAAAGTGTTCTGCATATTTGAGTTGTGTCAAATATTTGGACAGGTGCACACACTATTTTTATTTTATTTTACATTTGTTGACCAGGATAGTCCGGCTGGATTCATGTCCATTTTCAGCGGAGGCCCGGGGAGAAAAGCTCCAAGGTAAGCAGATGCAATAAAAACATATTACAAATATGGTATAGTCAAAGAATACATAAACAAACATGAATAGACAAGTTCATCAGGTTAGAGTTACTTCCTGGTGACAGTCAGGGGTAAGTTCAACAGTAATCTGATTAATAGATTTTTCATATTCATGATGAGAGTTAGCCAGGCTTGTTGCAGTGCCAAAGGCAGTTTAGTGCTAGATGTTGTTTGAGTCTAGTTTTAAATTGGCCTAGAGAGGAGAGCAAAGTAATATCAGCTGGAAGTGAGTTCCAGGCTCTGCCTGCAGAGTTTGCAAAGAGGGAATCACTGGCTGTATTGTTAATTTTGATTGTCTGAATTAGTAGTCTGTTCGAGGATCGAAGCAGTCGTGGATTGTTATAGGGGGTGATAAAATTTTTAAGTGTCGGAGTATTATCAGGATTATAAAGGATTTTATTAGCCATAATCATTAGGTTATATTGGATTAGACTGGGTAGTTCAAGCCACCCAAGCTGGTTAAGATTGATGCAGTGGTGTGTCCTAAAAGACAGGCCAGTGGCAGACCTGGCAATGTGATTATAAGGGTCTATATTAGATATTCAAATGCTTAAAAGTTCGAATCACTAAAGAACGAACTTTAGTGATCGAATAATTAAATGTTTGAATATACATAAAAATTAAAAAAAAAACAAAATAAAGAAAAACTAAAGGGTGTAAGCAGGGGGGCAAGCCCCCTGCACCCCCACACCCCCCACTACTTAAATATACCAACTCCAAGATCATGCTACAGTGTAGGAAATGGGAAATTTTCCATTTCCGCACTGTAGCACACTGACGTGCTATCTCATAGTTGGTGTAGTTAAGTAGTGTTGGGTGGAGGGGGGCTTGCCCCCCCCTGCTGTAAACCCTTTACTTTTTCTTTTTTTTTAAATATTCTTTTTATAGATATTCTAACTTTTAAGAGTTCGATCACTAAAGTTCGTTCTTTAGTGATTCAAACTTTTAAGTGTTCGAATATCTAATATAGACCCGATTATAACAGGTTGAGAGTTTATTAAGTACAGTTTTGTTTAGATTAGCGAGTAGGGTGGGATACATATAGAAGTGTTGAAAGTAGGTGAGAGCGAGCTATGGCAATTTTGGCTGGAGGGGTGAGAAAGGCTTTTATTTAAAGTGGCCCTAGTTTTTTATTAATGGTTTTGATCGATTGATTTACATGTAGGTCACGTTTTAGGTTATTATCAGTAATGACACCTAATAGTTTTGTAGAGGGGTCGGGGGAGATTATTGTGCCATCATTTGCATTTATGGTAAAGGTAAAAACAGCAGACCTTTGTGTTGGTGAAATAACAGCATTTTCGTTTTTTGGGGATTTAGTATCAATCGACATTCAGAGAGCCAGTTTTCTATAGTATTAAAGGTGGACTGGGTAGCAGACCATAAATCTGTAGGAGATGTAGCTGAGCAAATCAGGGTGAAGTCTTCAGCATATTGGACACAGCTGCCATTTGGGATGACAGTATACAAGTTGTTAATAAAGATGGAAAACAGTAGGGGCCCTAGTATGGAGCCTTGTAGTACTCCAAGGATGTTGGGTAGTAGGTTAGAGAGCTTGTTTTGCCAAAGAACAGCCTGGTGTCTCCCATTGAGGTAGGATTTAAACCATTGAAGGGCTTTAGAATTTAGACAGAAAGTTTGCAGGGTGTGAATCAGAAGTCGGTGGTCAACTATGTCAAATGCCTTGGAAAGATCCAAGAAGAGGCCTGAGGATATGTGATTATTGTTACTGTTATTGTTTATGGTATTGGTAAAAGCTAGTAGGGCTGAAGTAGTGCTGTGGTGTGGATGGAAGCCGTGTTTGGTATCTGCCATGAGATGATTCTGGATTAGGTGGTGCATGAGTTGTTTGTGTATAAATTTTTCCATGATATTTGCAAGTGGAGAAAGTATAGCTATTGGTCTATAATTGGAGAATTCAGTGGAGGAGCCTCCTTTATGTAGTGGGATTACGCAGGATGTTTTTCAAATGGTGGGAATTTTAGCCTCTGCTATGGTACGATTAATTAGTATTGATACTGGGTAGGCAATAGCATCAGCTGATTTCTGAAGATACTCGGTGGGGAGTTGATCAGCGGATAGTGTGGTGTTTTTTTTTTAATTTTTTGATGAAGGTATGGATAAGTGAAGCGGACACTGGTTGGAAGCTGAACGAGAGTAGGTTCATAGGGATGGTACTATCAGTGCCAAGGGAGCTAGGAGGTAATTGGCTAGTTAGGGCTTGAATTGTCTCAGTAAAGAAATGGTTAAAACTATCTGAAACATCCTCGGGGGTTTATCAATGGTAGCAGCGGGGATAGGGGTAGAAGTTTTTCCAGGATGAAGTAGATTATTCAGACCTGTCGAACTTCTGAGGATTGTTCTGGTTTGCTGTTTGTAAATTGCAGTAGTATTGTTTTTTGTCTTGTAAAATGGATTTTTTAGTTTCATTCCTAGCTTGCCTGTATTTAACATGATCTTGGGGGTCTTTAGTAGAGTGCCATAGAGCCCAAAGTTTGTTTCTACTGGGCATTTTTTAGTCTAGACTCTTTAGAAAGCCGTGGTGCAGTTTTTGCTTTTGTTTTCTTTGAATGGGCAGGTGCATGCAAATCAAGGATTTCAAGAAATTGGTTGTTAAAATATCCAACTGCCTCCTCTAAGGGGAGGTGTTTTAGAGTAGACCAGTTATAGGAGTTAAGTTCCTGTTGGAATTTGGCAAGGTCAGTGTCTTTTTTGTTTCTGACTTTTCTGAGTAAGGGTTGTTGGGGATTAATGGCTTTTTGCTTAACTGTGTAAGTAAGAAGGTGGTCGCTTAGGTCATCGGGGAGGGTACCAGCATTGTACAGTTGGGGGTTACTATTTACGAGTACCCAGTCAAGTATGCTTTCTTTTTCATTGGGTTTACCTAGCCTGGTAGGGGTGGTTATGATTTGTGTAAATGCATGCAGGTTAATATGGGTAGATGACGATTCTGAGGAACAGGTGCCCCAGTCTGTGTTAAAATCTCCGAATAGTAGGGTTTCTTGGGGGTAATGACATGATAGCCAGTGTAGTGTATTTTCAAGTTTGGCTATATTGTAACCTGGGGAATATACATGCAGATGATGTTGATGCATTTACTTTTGTTAAATTGCAATCTAGTGGCAAGAATTTCGGAGTTATTAATCTGAGGTGGTTGAGTAACATCTATGGTCACATTCAGCTCAGACGATCCAGCCTGTGTATGTTATACCCAGGTGGTAACACTTCATTGTTGGTAGTGTTAGGTTTTAACCAGGTTTTAGATCGACAGGAAATATCAGGGGAATGGACAGCTAGGAGTGCATGCAGTTCATGTACCTTGTTATTAATGCTTCTAATATTGAGATGACAGGCCAGGAGAGAGTTAGTTGGTCTATTGATTATAGTTTTACAGCTTAGGTTACAAGTAGAAGGGGTGTATATATCAGAAGTGGATGGGCCAGGGTTGGGGTGAATATCACCACCGAGTATTAGGCTAGGTCTGTGCTTAGTGATAAGCTTCAGGAGTTTGTTTATAAGTTTGTAGTATTGTCTAGATCTATGGCTAATGTGTTGGGGTTGGTATGCTGAAAGAGTGAACACGATGTTGAGTTGGACCCATTATTATTAGCATGGTGGGATGCTTTACAACTTGGGTGATAGTATGCCTTTTGGGTACTGATAACCAATGAGAAACTGGTTTTCATACAATGTGAGTAAATAAGTGACCAGCAGAATGGTAGTGAAGAGGAGCATAGCATTATGAGGGGAGGAGTATAGTAGTTAGATCTGTTGTTTGTATGGCACAACAGCAGAAGATCTGATGGTAAATTTAGAGGTAACAGAGTGGGTGGACAAAGTATGTTAGGTGAAAGTTGATAGGATGTTATAACAGGGGGTGTGGCCGAGTAACTATAAATTTAGTGGTACGAGGGTGAGTGGGGTGCAGAGAGAGCCCGAGCGGACCGGGGCTAACACTGACTACAAGTGTTTTCTTAGGCTTCCTGGAACCGTATGGTATGTATTTAGTATTAACTTAATGGCTGTGTTTTTAAACTATATTTTTAAACTATATTTTCCACTAACTTATACACTATGTTTTAGACTGTGTTTTATACTCTTGCATGGTATTTGCTAGCTGTCGGTTATGAGTTTAGAGTATAATTTTCAGAGCTTTAGGTGTGAGCATCAGGTCATTCAGTTACACACAAAAAAAAACAGTAAAAAAAAAATCCAAACAATGAAGAAACTTACACTGAGTCACACCAGGTCAGCCAAGGGGGGAGAGAGATGGAAATCCTAAGCACATAGATTTGAAAATGATGAACAACAAATAAAATAAAAAAAAATATGAACCAGATAAAAGCAAATGACCAGGATCCAGGATCCACCACAAATTTAATACAAACTCTCTCTAGCGCCTCGGCAAACACCTTCCAAGGAGAATACAAACTGAAAAAAACACCACACATTTATACAATAGAATTAATCAACCTATTTTCAATTAAACAATTAAAACACCTAAATAATTATATACTTAAATAATTAATTAAATAAAAACTCTCCAATTACATTCTACGTTAATGCCACTAGGGGCTAAAGTGCCATATTTCAATATAAAAACAGTTTCCTTTATATTAGTACCATATTGAGCAATAGAAACATGTTCTAAAACAGTACCTAGCATACCCTGTGGGTTACTGTTATGATACTTTTTAAAGTGCATTGCAAGTGGACTTTATAATTTTTCATTCCTAATATCCCTGACATGTTCCTGTAACCTAGTTTTAAAAGCCCTTTTACTTTCCCCCACATAAAACATTCCACATGGGCATTTGAGTGCATATACAATGCTTTCAGTATTACATGAAAACATAACTTTGGACTGAAAATTCTGTCCATTAATACATTGAAATGTTTTACTCGCATATTGACATGTTATACATCTACCACATGGATGTGTACCTGCTAAGCTCAAATTTATATTGAAGTGTGCTGTAGGAGTAAGAAATCTAGCATGGACTAGCATATCCTTTAGATTCTTGCCCCTTCTAAATGAAAAAATTATGTTTTTTTCAAAAACATCTACTAAGTCCCTATATTTAAACAGGGAAGTCCAATAAAGTTGAATAATCTGCTTAACTTCTTCTGCCAACAAATCATAGGTCATAACTGCATAGATTTTTCTCAAATTATTTAATTCCTTCTGAAATCTACCTTGATGTTTATTACAATTATTACTAGGTTTATATATAATGTTCTTATTGACTTTATCTAAAGAGAGTAACACTTCCTCCGCATTGTTACCCATCTTTATAAATAACTGAGATGTTTTTTTTTCTAACTCCTTATTTACCTCATTAGTGTTATTACATAGTCTCTTTACTCTCATTAATTCTCCATATGGTAAAGATTTTAGTAAATGTGGAGGATGATGGCTGGTTCCATCTAAGAAGTACATGTAAACCATCCTCAAATTTAGGAAATACCTTAGCAATAATTTTCCCATTTCTTCCTCCTTCAAGATTTATATCTAAGAAGTTAACCTTATTACCTAGTTGAAAACCATCAAACTTCAATGAAAATCTATTTTCTTGGAGGGCATGTATGAAAATATTAACTTCTTCTCTACCCCCCTTACATATAAAAATTAAATCATCAATATATTGACAATATTTCACCACATACTTTATGAAAAATTCTTTCTAGTACAAAAGTTCCATCTCAAAAAGCCCCATCATGATGTTAGCATACATGGGGGCAAAAGCTGATTTGAAAATGATGCCTGTACTAAGTTGTAGCAGTTTAACCTGTATAAGGAAAGAGGGGGATGGGGGAAAGGAGAAGGCAGTAGGAGTGGTTAGAGGAATATCTTGATTGACTCAAGACACCACACCAGAGGTAAGTTGAATGTAAGGGCCTAAAATCTGCATTCAGCACTTTAATGTTACTTGCACTCAGCACTTTAATTTTACTCATGTTTAGCAGGAAAGACAGACCAACAGTATACAGTTTTGAGGATTTTTACAAGGGTTACTTGTTCAAATGTCAGACAGGTAAGTAAAAATTTCAACAGGAATATATGTCTGAGTGTTAGAAAGCTAGAAAAGTACAAGGTATCCCTGTAAAAATTAGGGTCAGACAGACAAATGTAAGAATCTGTGTACTTTAGTTACAGGGGAAGGAGGCAAACACTTGAGTAGAAAAGAGCCCTATGGCTGACCAAAATGGTGACTTGCTTATTTACACAGCACTGTAAGAGAAAGCTTAACAAATACTTTTTATATTTGTAACCTACTCGGATTAATTGCTGGGAGAAATTTTTTTTTGTTGTGGTGGCCAATTGCAATCCTGGAGACACTGTTATAGGTTTATAGGTTTATAGATTAGTACTAGGCTAACTGCCCTTGTGGGCCATTTTAAGCCTAGCCAATTACTCTATGTGAGAATCAAACCCTGCATCTTGTGTCTACAAGGTAAACACCTTAACCATTATGCCATCCTCCCACCCAGGAGCTGCAGTATGTTAGTGTAGGTAAATATGAAGTTCAACTAGGAAAAGAGAAAAGCAGAGATTCTAGGGTAAGCATTAAGGCAGCAACAGGTAGCTGCTTTATAATAGTAAATTCTGAAAGGTTTTAGAGGGGGGTTAAAGTAGCACACTTCAAAATGGATTAGGATTTATAGCTAAGAAATCTTAGCAAGAAAGATATGCAGTAAATAAAAACTTGCCAGATTTTAAAGATATACCAGTAAAACTAAATCAGTCATTCACAATTGTACAACTGGAAATTTGTCAGTAAAAGCAATTCAGGTAAAGCTAGCACAAGTTATTCAGGTCATAAAAGCACGTCGTCAATGTGTGTATGCAATTTAAATATTAAAAACATATGCAACAAGTAGTAGCTCTCATTATATACTTTCTCTAGGTTCAGGTTCAGTTTAAACACAAATATCACCACAGAAATTCAGTAAAGTCACTAGCTACTTATAGAGCTTCTGCAACAAAAATAGAACAGTGCAGAATACAGTGGAATGACTACATCCCTTTATCTGGACACCCTATCCTTATTAATAAGCTGTGCAATCAGAAAGAATTTTCTTACACTACTGAATATGTGGTGATCAAAGGATAATTCATTGTTTCCATAGATTCCTAGGTCCATAACTACTGAATTCATTTTCAGGATTTATTGTCAGTGTGATGGTTACAAGGGACTTCATGCTTGCCAGAGGATACTATTGTACATTTCTTGGAATTTAGTTTTAGTATGTGGTTTTGACACCAACTATGGGTTTGAGAAAAGCCCTCTTGGAGGATTTTGGTGTCTTCTGGGGAGTTTATGATGGCACCAAGTTTAAAGTCATCTGCAAACTTGGTCAGCCATAAATTCTTAACAGTAGCTTTCAATAAAAAACACAAATTCCCCCTGCGCTGTGGTGAACTGTCTCAAAAAGTAAACAGAAGCAAAAACAAAGACAGTATGTTCACCAAAATCGGCTTTTAGGAAAATGATAAGTCCACGAGTGAGTAAATTCCAAATTTTGACCTCTCTTTAATAGGCAAACAAAATAACAAAACAAATAAAATAAGAGTCCCTTAAAATCCACACGATAAGCGCTTTCGATAAAAATCTTCCTCAGATCGTGATCTAAAAGTGGGACTAACTTTCATTTTTAAAAGATGTTCCTCTATGTTGCTAGCCAATCTATACACAAAACAAATAGCTTCCAGCCAATCCATAATATTGCTCCTCTGCCTCATTTACATATACAAAAACAAGTACTTCCGTTTCCTGCCTTTTTCATTGCGACTCATAATATGCAAATAAGGTGCATTCTCATCCAATCACAAATGTGAAAAGATCCAAACGCTGATGATTGGTGATGGTTAATCTGTCTTGCTTACTCACAACCAGCACTTACAGCCTCTTTCCTTAACATGCAAAAACAAGTACTTCCATTTCCCACCTTTTTCATTACGACTCATAATATGCAAATAAGGTGCATTCTCATCTAATCACAAATGTGGAAAAATACAAACACTGATGATTGACAATGGCTCATCTGTTTTCCTTATTCACAACCATCACTTACAGCCTCTTTCCTTGGTATGGATGCCTAATGTTTAAAAACTTTTAAAATAGACTATATAGAAAGAGCTGCTTGGAAGTCATCCATTATATTAGACTCAAAAATGTGCATAATGCCGATCACTTCGGTTCAAGCATATATCAATGGGCTACATCCCAGGCTGTGATTACAAAGCAGGATATCAAGTCCATAAGGACTGGGAATAACCAAAAAATAATACATCCATTCTCTATATTTAAAAAATATTATAAAAAATATTGTTTGCATCGGCCGACTTGATATCCAGTCCATTTCATTAGCATGCATAAAGCCGATCGCTTTGGTTTGTATAAAAGACATCAACCTGTCTTCACTGTCTCAGAGATATGCAAATTCATAATCTATGAAATGTGTCTTTAGATCAAACATGATGACATTAAAAAAGGTAGCACAACTCGATGTTTGAAAACACCGTTAATAGCTGATACCAATCTATCCAGGCAACCAGTTTACAGTGCTTTTACAAGGCTAAAAATGGGTAACATATGGACACATATTAAAATAGATGAAAATGTCTTCACTATTCTGAAGATCTAGTAATTTATGTGAGCATGATCTAAAGTCATGCTTAACAATATTATTCTTAGAAATGACACGCTTGATGTTTAAAAGCACCATTGGTAACAAATGTCAGTTTATCCAAGTAACCAAGTAGCCAAATTACTATGTGGTTGTTATAACTTGGAATGATTGGAACATAAGCGTATCTTATTTATAACAAGGCAATGTCACTCCTATACAAAAGTCAACAGCCATGTGTTGTCATGACTAATAGAACTTTCAAATATCTCAACATTGCCTCGCTCTCTATAGGGACTTCTAAATATATATCAGTTTGGCGCATGAATATCTTGCAGCTTGATAGACATGCTGTTATACATAACTAATAGACATCAAACAGGATTTCTTTTAAAGTAGATTTCATAATAAGATAAAATAGCTTCTCTTTTAATATTCAATTCGCAACATACATGCTTATAACACATTTCTTGAGTGTACACTTGCTTTCTTTATACTCGGTCTCTTGAGTTTCAAAACTGGTTTTAGAGGAACAATACTGTTTAAACCTGGAGGTTGATCAGCCCTCAGATTGATTATCCATTTGGTTTCTCTTAACTCAGTTAAGTTCTCGATATCACCTCTCCTTGATCCGACAAAAATGTTTTCAATCACTTTATACATAAAGGTGTGACCTCTATTCATGTCAACATGACAGGTTAGTGCATTATGCATATCTTTATTAGTGATATCCCTTTGATGTCTTTGTATTCTTTTTTTGAGCAATTGGTTAGTTTTTCCTATGTAGAAAGATGAACAATTTCTACAAGTTGCTAAATAGACGACATTACAAGTTTTACATGTCGCCTTAACATTGAAAACATACTCTCTACCAGTGACCGGATGCACAAACTGATTACTACTTTCTAGTGAAGACAGGTTGATGTCTTTTATACAAACCAAAGCGATCGGCTCTATGCATGCTAATGAAATGGACTGGATATCAAGCCGGCCGATGCAAACAATATTTTTTATAATATTTTTTTATATATAGAGAATGGATGTATTATTTTTTGGTTATTCCCAGTCCTTGTGGACTTGATATCCTGCTTTGCAATCACAGCCTGGGATGTAGCCCATTGATATATGCTTGAAACGAAGTGATGTTAAGTTGTCAATCTCGCCTTCATTCTTGCTGGATGGGTTCGGAGCCGATCCTCGGCTCCGACTCGGCACTTGCTAAGCTTGAGAACTCCTTTTACCAGCTCGAGGCAACCCTATATCCCATGATGCAAGGCGAGACTACCCCAGATCTCGTTTGCCGCTTTGCGAAGAGGTCTCTTTTTTGCCAGCTCAGGTGAGTTTGATATTTCAAACAGATTATTCAAGGGTTTTTTCCTCCCTTTTTCTCTTGTATTTCTTAGTATTTAGATAGTGTGTATCCTATACTAGAGCCCACCCTATTTCCCTTTTGGTTTAGATTTTAAAGTTAAAAATTTTTCAGTTAGGCCTAGCCTCCCTGTTCTTAATCCCTGTCAGTGTGTGTGTGTGTGTGTGTGTTTGGGATTAATTGTGTGACTTGTTCGGTGTGTGTGTTATTGTTTTTTTCTTAGACTATGTCTAGGGAAGGAAAGGTCTCAGGCTTCAAGAAGTGTGACTCGTGCTGTCAGAAGATGTCTCTGACAGACGGTCACACTTCTTGTGTTTACTGCCTGGGGCCTTTACACCTGCAGGACTCCTGTGCCATATGCCATTCTTTTAGCCAGAGAGTCCTGCAGGAGAGGAGGAACAAGTCGATCCTCCGTGGCTTATTAAAGCCAGAAGGTTCACCGACAAAGACTGGGTCGGGTAAACCTTCCAAGCCACCTAAGGTTCAGGCTACAGTGGTTAAGCCTTCCCCGGTGGCTCCGACTCCTTCTGAGTCGAGATCGGCTCCGGCTGGAGCCGATCTTTCTTCCTCTGATGTGGTAGTGTCGGTTCCTACCGGCTCCGACACTCAGTCTCCAGTTGCCTTGTCGGCACCGGCTGGTGCCGACGTGTTATCCAGTATCGGAGCCGAAAAGTCTTTGGCTCCATCTGGAACCCAGAGGACGTCGGCTCCGATGGCTTCGTCCAAGAAGAGATCTCGGTCCCCTTCTTTGGAGTCGATTCACTCGGCTCCGAGGTCTCCTCTTTTGCCGGAACGGAGTCATCGGAGCTGATCTTCGAGATCTTCCAGGCTGTCTGACCACGATTTAGAGGGGGTGGTAAGCAGGCTGTTGAAGTCACAGGCACTAGCCCAAATGCTCCATAGCCCGTCTCAGCAGACTTCGGCTATTGCTCTTCCCCTTGAACTTCCTCCTCCAACTCTCCTCCAGAGTTCGGAGCCGGAGCTTCTCGGGACAGTGACCGTGTCGGCGCCGGAGCCGATACATCCCCTTTCAGCTCCATCGTCTTCGGCTCCGACCTCCTCCATGAGACCTTCCTTGGAGGGATCCGGTCGTCGAGTTTCCCTTGTCGGCTCCGAGGGGGCTAGTGGCATCGTACCCTTGTCCGACCCCGCTCTCCCTCTCGGGGCTTCGGCTTTGGTAAGCTCGGCACTGACATCGGCCTCGGAGCCTTCTGTCTCAGTGGAGCCGGGAATTCCTGTTTCTACAGAACAGGAGTATTCTGGTCTCCCTGGGAGGGGAGCCTTTGAGGTGATGAGGAGTGTCCTGGCACCTGAGCCAGGTCAACGGTCCATCCCTTTAGCTCCTCCCTCTTCGGTGCCTGTTGATGTCTCTTGCCAGCCTGTTGCTCTCAGGCCCAGGGATCCATCGCCCCAGGTTTCCCCATGGGGAATAACTTCCTCTTCCGAGGTTTCTCCTGATCCCACAGGGGAACCCCCGCGTAAGAGGACGTGTAAGAGGAAACACACAGACTCCCCTGAGTCTACAACATCAGATACCGACTTAGATGAGTCAGACGCTTCCCCTCGGTCCCCCTCTGAGGATGTCTCCTTTTCAGACATCCTGGAACTCCGCAAACAGAGGGGGAACTGGCCTTCCATTGACCCCTCCGAGGATGAGTCGGTATACCTGGAGGCTTTTGGATCCCGACCCTCCACCTCCTGGGTGTCTCCACCTTTCGACCCACTCATGCAGGTAGTGGCTCGGAAGGCGTGGGCAGCCCCAGATTCTGTGGAACCTGTCCCCAGGAGGCCATCCAAATTTATTACGGCCCCTTCAGACAAGCAGTTTCTTTCTAAGGGCGTCTCTGTGGATGCTATGGTGGTGGCGGCCACCAAGAAGGAACTTGCAGATCCTTCCGTGCCTGTCCATCCTCCTAACAAAGATTCTAGGACCATGGATAGGTATGGTAAGCGGATGTTTTCTTCAGCGACCTTTGCTATGCTCGCTGAACTACCTTTGTCATTTCACCAGACTTCAGAGAGATATTCTCAAGGAACTAGGTGAAGTGGTTCAGGATCCTTCAGCTGCTGGGGCTCAAGACAAGATTGCCTCACAGCTAGCAATCCTAAATTCTTTAACCAACTCCTCCATGCGGCTCATATCCTATGCAGCCGATGGAGCGAGCAGAGCCGCAGGCACAGGAGTGGCTCTCAGACGTCAGGCCTGGATGCGGCTTTGTAATTTCGCGGACCCCTTAAGGCGTCCTTCACCAATAACCCCTTTGACGGTTCGGCTTTGTTCGGACCTCAGGTGAAGGAAACCATGACCAGGTGTGAGCAGGACGGCAAAACTCTTTCTGCCGTAGGAGTCCATTTTTCCACTCCTTCTAGACCCTATCCCAAGGGTCAGAAAGGAGGGAAGATGTGGTTTCGTAAAGCCCAAGGAGCAGCGTTGGACACACGTGGTCAGTTTACCCCCAGAGGCAGAGGGGGTAACAATAATATATGCCACCCTAGAGACAGGGGGGGTCCCCAGAATCAGGGTAGCAGGGAGCCTCTTCCTGACAAACCCTTTCAGCATCCCTGAGGTGTTGCCCGACTGTCCACCCTTGGAGGCAGTCGGGGGAAGGATATCGCTGTACCCAGTAGCCTGGCGTTCCCTCTCACAAGACATGTGGGTACAGTCGATCATATCTGAGGGTTACAAAATCCCCTTCGAAAGGTATCCCGTACCTCACCAATCCCTTCCAGACATCTCACCCGGTCAAAGGGATTTGGCAAAACAGGAGGTTTCAAAGCTCCTAGAAAAAAGAGCCATCCAGACTGTTCCAGCAGACCAAGTAGGATCCGGCGTCTACTCAAGATTCTTTTTGTTCCCCAAAAGGACGGGAGATTGGAGACCTATTTTAGACCTGAGCAATCTAAACAGATTTGTCAAGAAGGCAAGATTCCGGAATGGTCACGCTTCAGTCCATTCTGCCCTTTTTGGGCAAGGACAGCTGGATGTGCTCGATAGACCTTCAGGACGCGTACTATCACATAAAGATACACAGACGCTTCAGGAGGTTTCTCCGCTTTCGGCTAGGGACCAGTCATTATCAATTCAGAGCCCTGCCCTTTGGCCTCACTTCAGCCCCCAGAGTGTTTACCAAATGCATGGCAGTGGTTACGGCTCATCTGAGATGTCAAGGATTCCAGGTGTTTCCTTATGTGGATGACTGGCTCCTCTCCGCCACCACCAAGCATCAGCTTCTTCAGAGCAGAGACTACACTCTGCAGCTTTGCAAAAAGTTGGGAATATCGGTGAATTTCGAAAAATCTTCTCTGCTGCCTTGCCAATCTATCACCTTTATAGGCGCAGAACTAAACACCGTCAGTATGTTAGCCAGACTAACAAATCAGAGAATTCTGGACATCCAAAAATACGTTCAAATCATCTTACTGAGCAACAAAGTCAAAGCCAGATTGGTTCTCAAGGTTCTAGGTCTTATGGCTGCGGCCATTGTACTTCTACCATTAGCTCGCTTCCACATGCGTCTTCTGCAGTGGATGTTATTCACTCAGTGGTCGTTCCAGAATCTTACCATGAGGCACGAAATCTTGGTTACACAATCGTGCAGGACTCATCTAACCTGGTGGATATCTTCCCCTCTGCTTCATCAGGGCCGACCATTTGTTCCCCCTACTCCGGTTGCCACAGTCACTACGGATGCCTCTCTGATCGGGTGGGGGGGCATTATCAGGGCAGGATGGTCCACGGGACTTGGCAACCCACAGAATACCATCTGCACATAAATGTCCTGGAGATGAGAGCGGTGCTTTTAACGTTGCAAGCCCTCAACGACTTTCTTCCCTCGGGGACTATTGCAGTTCAAATGGACAACATGTCTGTAGTCTGGTACATCAACAAACAGGGCGGGACCAGGTCCTATCCTTTGTGTTGAGAAGCTCTCAGACTTTGGCAATGGGCAATCTCCTCTCATCGGTTTCTGATAGCAATGCACATCCCCGGCAGGTCCAACCTCTTAGCGGACAGACTGAGCAGAGCCATTCTCATGCCTCACGAGTGGTCTCTCAATCAATCGGTAGTTGACGAGATATTTCTGAAGTGGGGCACCCCTTGTTGCGACCTTTTTGCTACACCCCAAAACAGCAAATGCCCGGACTTCTTCACCCTCTTTCCCCTACCAGTCCAACCCCTGAGAGACTCTCTAACCCAGGATTGGCCCCGGGGACTTCTGTACGCTGTTCCACCTTTCCCCTTAATTCCACAGGTCATTCAGAAAGCTACCGTTTTGAGAGCCAAGTTGATTCTCATTGCCCCTTACTGGCCTCGACAAATTTGGTTCCCGACCCTACATCGTCACCTCCTGGTGCAACCTTGGCATCTGGACCCAGTTCCGGATCTTCTGATCCACCAATCGGGTCAACAGCACCGGGCCATTCGTTCTCTCAACCTCACTGCTTGGTTGCTCCACTTCCTTCCCTAGCCAGGCTTCCTATGATCTCTGATCCTGTCAGAGATATCTTAATAGCTTCCTTGAAGTCGTCCACCAGAACGGTTTATGCTAGCAAGTGGCAACGTTTTTCCCTATGGGCAAACTCCAGGCACATTGATCCTTTTACTGCACCTGTGCATTCAGTTTTAGATTTTCTGGCTGAAGTTTTTCAGTCAGGATCTTCTTCATCAACAGTTAAAGTTCAACTGGTGGCAATTTCTAAATATCATGTTGGCTTGCAAGATCATAACATTATGTCGCATAGACTATGCAAAGCTTTTCTGAGAGGAGTTTTTCTCCTAAAGCCTCCAATAAAACATCCGCCTCCACAATGGGATCTGAATTTGATGTTAGCATCCTTGATTTTACCCCCCTTCGAACCGTCTGCTTCATGCTCCTTAAAGTTACTGACCTGGAAAACAATATTCTTACTGGCTGTCACTTCAGCAAGGAGGGTATTGGAAATTCAAGCTCTCTGCATCCATTCCCCATACTTGGATTTTCACAAGGACAGGGTATCCTTGAGAACAAATCCATCTTTTCTGCCCAAAGTTGTTTCTCAAACTAATATTAATCAATCCATCGATCTACCAGTTTTTTTCCCTAATTATTCTGACAAAGCTGAACAAAAACTTCATTTTTTGGATGTCCATCGTCAGCTCAGATATTATTTGCATAGAACTAAACAATTCAGGAAATCGGATCAATTATTTGTTTCCTATGCAGAAAACAGGAAAGGTCTCCCAGTGTCGAAAGTAACCTTATCCAGATGGTTGTCTTCCACCATTTCTTATGTATATTCGCTCAGAGGCAAACAACTACCCTCAAAACCGAAGGCACATTCAACCAGGAGCCTATCCACTTCTACAGCCTTTCAGGATAGGCTACCCATTGATACCATTTGTGCAGCAGCTACTTGGGCCACTCCTCATACCTTTGTCTCTCATTATAAATTAGATTTGGCCTCCAGGGACAGAGCCAGTTTTGGTTCCACAGTACTCAAGAGTCTGTTCCATTGAGCCACCCAGGATACAGGTGCTAGGGACGCGGTCCCATCCAGCAAGAATGAAGGCGAGATTGACAACTTAACATTTAGAAGTTATGTACCTACCATAACATTCCATGTTAGATGTCTTCTCTCGCCTTTTTTCTTGCGTCCCTCCCTCCTTCCCCCTGGCCTGGACAGATCTTGAAGAATTTCTCTTTCTCAGATTCACTCTCCTTAGTTGTCATTAGAGAGTCTATCTTAAGAACTTTTGGCCTAGTTCTTCTAGGCTAGTTTTTGCTCTTCCTTTGGGATTAGTATTATTACCAGGGTTCTATAGCTACCAAACGAGATCTGAGGTAGTCTCGCCTTGCATCATGGGATATAGGGTTGCCTCGAGCTGGTAAAAGGAGTTCTCAAGCTTAGCAGTGCGAGTCGAGCCGAGGATCGGCTCCGAACCCATCCAGCAAGAAAGAAGGCGAGAGAAGACAACTAACATGGAACGTTATGGTAGGTACATAACTTCTAAATCAGCATTATGCACATTTTTGAGTCTAATATAATGGATGACTTTCAAGCAGCTCTTTCTATATAGTCTGTTTTAAAAGTTTTTAAACATTAGGCATCCATACCAAGGAAAGAGGCTGTAAGTGATGGTTGTGAATAAGGAAAACAGATGAGCCATTGTCAATCATCAGTGTTTGTATTTTTCCACATTTGTGATTGGATGAGAATGCACCTTATTTGCATATTATGAGTCGTAATGAAAAAGGTGGGAAATGGAAGTACTTGTTTTTGCATGTTAAGGAAAGAGGCTGTAAGTGCTGGTTGTGAGTAAGCAAGACAGATTAACCATCACCAATCATCAGCTTTTGGATTTTTTCACATTTGTGATTGGATGAGAATGCACCTTATTTGCATATTATGAGTCGCAATGAAAAAGGTGGGAAACGGAAGTACTTGTTTTTGTATATGTAAATGAGGCAGAGGAGCAATATTATAGATTGGCTGGAAGCTATTTGTTGTGTGCAAAGATTGGCTAGCAACATAGAGGAACATCTTTTAAAAATGAAAGTTAGTCTCACTTTTAGATCACGATCTGAGGAAGATTTTTATCGAAAGCACTTATCGTGTGGATTTTAAGGGAGTCTTATTTTATTTGTTTTGTTATTTTTGTTTGCCTATTAAAGAGAGGTTGAAATTTGGAATTTACTCACTCGTGGACTTATCATTTTCCTAAAAGCCGATTTTGGTGAGCATACTGTCTTTGTTTTTGCTTCTGTTTAACAGTAGCTTTGACCTCTGAAAAGTAAATGCCAAAGAGAAGTGGCCCAAGGACTGATGCCTGGGGTTACTATTTCTTTTTGTTTCTGAAAATATTTATTATTTTTTAATATGGTTGCGCTCTCTTATTATATAACATATATAATGAAATCCCACCTGCAGTCTTTTATGATGTCTCTACCCCACCAAAATATTTGTCATGCTGTTTTTTTAATTGTAGATAATATGAGACAACTTATACTGGGTCCCAGCTCCTAACATTTGCAATTATCATTCTCTTGCCGTAGCATAAATCATTTTATTATTTTCTTCACTTGTTCCTTGACTGCCCATTGCAATAAATAGCTAACTACATCACAAACTGACATTGGAACATGGGCGCCAGAACCATAGAGCAAGTGGGCAGGGTTACCCCTCCCCCACTTTTGCAGCACTTGTGACCGTTCCAACTCGTCATCACGGGCACAATGACCACGCACCTGTTTGAATAGGTTCTCTTACTGTTATGCAGCCGTGGATTTCTTATTTAACTGCAGTTTTGCACTATGCCGTATGAGCAGTTTATTCAGCTGCGGATTTCTTTACGGCAGAGCTGGGGATGACTGCCATTCAGGCAGACGGATTTCTGTATGCAGAGCTAAGGTACTGTCTGAGAGATTTCAGTCGGTGTGTGTGTGTGTGTGTGTGTGTGTGTGTGTGTGTGTGTGTGTGTGTGTGTGTGTGTGTGTGTAAATGCACCCAACAGGATACATCTGGTGGCTAGAGGTACACAGGTTCAAGCCCTGTACCTTGGGTGCAGGTAAAAAGAGCCTAAAGTCCCTAGCCACCATCACTTGTAAATTTATGCCTCACAATTTTGTTCTGTTCCTCATTAAATCTCTGGTTTTCAGGAGCAGTAAAACAAAACCTTTTATGCTAGCAATTTTCTAAGTTTATAAGATCAGTATTTGAAATGTGTCCCTATTTTGGGGCTGTATTCCGCCATTATTGACTTTGTTCTGTATTTTTGTGCTAAGCGGATGAGAGCTATGGTGATAAGTGACAACTGAATTCACTAAATGATAGCTATTTAAGTTTGTCTTCCTGTCTTTCAGGAAACTGCTGATTTAGCTTAGTGGTATGTTGCTCTGACTGTAGTGCACAGGTTACTGGGTTCAAGACTTGGCAATGAAATGTACAGTGGTAACACAACATTTTATGCAAGCAACTTTCCAAAATTATACAAGCAATGTTTAAAATGTGTCCCTGGTGTTTGGCCTTTTGCCCCCCCCTCCAATTAAAAATAAGTGCAAGAAGCTGTGCAACATGCCTATAGCTTACACTACTGTGATTCTGTATTTGTATATATATATATATATATATATATATATATATATATATATATATATATATATATATATATATATATATATATATATATTGTGTGTAGAAGTAGACTGTTATCATGGAAATGTTCTGAATAGGGCAGTTTTGTCATTATTGGTGCATGCATTTTGCTTTATTGCCTACTGGAAGAATGTTCAAACAATAAATTTAAAATGTGCTCTAACTTAAGTCTAACAAGTGTGCTGTATTATACAATGAATATAATTTAATAAAGTCAGGAAGGTGTATCAAAGAACGCATGTATGTTTCTTGTTTTGTGTGTAAGGGGCCTCTGATTTGAAAATAGCCCAAAGGTAATATTTATCCACCACTGAACAGATGTATTTTCTTTGGATGTGGTGTGGGTTTTAATGTGAGTTTCAAGGGCAGATAAGTTTTAATGCCAAGTCTGTTTTCATTGTGAGACAGTATTGCTTTGTTTAGCAGATATCTGTTAGTGTTTGTGCATTGTGCTATAAAAATGTAAAAAAAAAATAAAATCCAAATAATCATTGCAGAAGTAAAGCAGTATGCGCACATTAGTGTTTATGGTAAATGGGGTGAAATAGCCAGGTGATGGGATATTGGAATGGCTGCAGGGGGAATCTGGTGCTATATTTTGGTTCTGTTCTTCAGTTTGCATTTGAAAGTTGGTATCTCACAATTCCATCAGAGTGGGTGGGGTTATATAATTATGTATGCAAATTTTATGTTAATCAGCATACAGATTTGTACCTCTTTTTCAAGGGCCTAAATGTTGTGGCGAGATGGATATATACCACAGAGGCTACCACTGTTCCAGAACAAACTATCCATAAAAATAAAACAAAGCTCATGCATCCATATTCAAATGCAACTTGGATTTAAGGATGGGCAATAGAAAATGTACTCTAGGATTGCCCCTCATGCCACAAATGGATAGAGGCAGTTCCTAAATGCTGCATCCCTTATATGGGTCCCCTCAAATTATCTATGGAATGATCACAGTTATTCTCACTAGGGCTAATATACAATTGTCAGCCATGGGATAGGTAAGACAAATCAGAAAATGTTAATCCAAGAATCAAGAACCAAAAGGGAATTGGCTAAGCTTAAAAAGTCCTCCAAGTGAACCTATGTTGTGGTAGTAAATAGTTATAAAAAATTGCCCTTTTTAGAACACTAAGTGCCCCCCTCCCCCAGTCTTCAACCGCTTCCGGCACCTCTGCATTGGCATTACATTTCAGGTCATTCTTTGATCAAGCATAAGAAACAAAACTGATTGATTGGAAGTCTTAGTCATGTAAAATAACTAAGACCTTCTTGCTGTCACAGAAACTTTGTTGGTAGACTATGATTGCTTAATCTCCTTTTCTATTGGGAAAAATCACATTTTCAATAAACAGCCAGTTTCTTACAAAAGAGGTAGCTTATTGGCAGAACCTAAAACAGGATTAACATTTTGCCAGAAGAATAAGCAGTAAAAAATGGCAACACAGAATAAACTTGTAGTGAAATAAATAGTTCAGTCTGTTTACAGCATTCATGGCCACAACATAAAAAGGGTAGACAGGATTAATTACACATCTTAACAGTTTCTCCAGACTGCACTTCCAAACATAAATCTCTTAACTGAAAAAATATATGCTAAAATACAATCTCTTCTTCATACTATAACCCACAAGTATTGGTTCTGGTAGATTGTCTGAATTACTCCAACACAAGATGTAAATGTATGCCTCTTACCAACTTAGCATTAGTGAATCATTTGGTTGCCAAAATCCATCCAGTTCAATATGGGCAGCTTCCAAACTCTCCACTACCAGAGCTCTCCCTGGTAAATGCAAGCCTTCCACTGAATTCTAGCCTCTGGGCCAACTGGTCTAGCCTTGGGCTGTCACTCTCATCATGGAGAATACATTTACAGATAAACAGCCTTGATATCTGTGGACATCACAATATCTGCTATCTTAAACTTGCCTTCCCCTTAAACTGGAGCAGGTAAACTCTCAGATTACATTCTCTTCATAAAACCTAAGCATGCTGGCTTAAAGGGCCAGGTAGACCCCATTACTCAACTTTATTATCTCTACTCCCATAGTAGCCTTCCCAAATGTCATTATATCTCTTAGGTAGTCCCTGTCTGGTCCTGAATTTGTGCCGTGGTGCCAAAACTACCCTGCTGCTTGGCTCGGCCTACTTGCTGACACTTGCCTGGTAAAACCGTAGTGCTATGTTACAGCATTAACATTTATTTCAGATGCATGCATTGTCCTATAATGTGCAGCTAGGACAGAATTACACATGCTTTCTCATGGTAGTTAACATTAGATAAAAAGCTGAGATCCCTCTGTGAATCCCCTACCCATGGTGAACTTATGGATGCTTGTTAAAATAGTACTGAAAAAATATTCACAGTTTTTTAAGCATCTTTGATGAATACTTTTAAGATGAGCAAACACCTACAATATCACCATTTCTTAACATTTTCTTACTTTCACCTAGTTTAACCAGGTGCCTTCCTATTCTTGCTGCTAAACTCCATAATAAAACCATATCCTATGACCTCCATAATGTCTCCCTATTGAATCCCTTATTCCAGACCCCCCCAAAAGCCAACTGAATTATGGTGACCACTCCACCTCTGTTCTTATACCCAAACTCAGACAATCCCTCTCCTGAAAGATATCTCCTGTCCGCACTTTCAGAGCATGGCTCAAAAGTCACATCTGTCAAAAATCTGTCTGCAGATGCTTTTCCAATAGACACGTCCTACTTCACTTCTGTTTCCATCATCAGTTCTCAACTGCTGCATGCCTCCCATATTTACTACTAAATTAAGCCCCCATCTGTATTTCTACTCTGTTAATAATATTTGCTCATTGTTTCAATTGTCTGCTGGGCTTTGTACCTTCATTGATTACTCCATATTTGTGAATTAGTTCTGTTTTGTTTTTTCCTGTGAATTTCCGTACCCATAATGTCTCCAAGTGGTATGTTATCAGTGTGCAACCTTGTTAAACTAACTTAAATAAATAAAAAAATAAACAAAACATCAAGCATTCAAATACCATTGATGAGTCCATACTCCATGAACCTTTTAGTTTCCGTTGTGAAAATTGTTCCAAACTGTCATTTTGTAAACTGACTGTGGAATGATTTTCAGGCAAAACTGAGCAATTGTCATTTACCTAATTTATGAACTGGGATTCCATGGAATGGATGTTAATAAATTGGAATGAAAATGTTATAAGTTGTGAAGTTATGATTGCTTTTTAACAAAAAGTATACAGCTTTCAGCATTTTTGTAAGTTTGTTTGCGTCTTTCGGCTTTTCCCGGTTAGGGGTCGCCACAGCAGAACTCCGGTCCGCTAATGATTGGCAGTAGATTTTTATGTGCTGGCTTGCTGGGCCTAACATACAACCTTCAATGAAGGAACGCCCATTCACGCATGTCGCTACACAGAAGACACTCTAACTGAGAATCGAACTTTAAATTAAACATTTTTTTAGCATTTTGCACCAGTTTTTTACATTCTACCTCTGAGACCTCTTAACATTTACTATCAACTGTCATGATGCATTTCTGTCTGAAACTGTACTTTCCCAAATGAGGAATGAAAAATGTAGTCAGAACAGTACAGTGATAGTTACATGGTTCTAGATACAGTGACTATCTGCTGGTATTTTGAAATATTTTTGTACAAATGTTAAGAAATGGTGAATGTATGCATGCTCATTTTAATTGTAAAAAAATGCTTCAAGATTTAGCAGGGACAAGCCAAGAGCAATTATTGATTTGGATCATTCACCTGAATGCAGTTCTACTATTTTATGCTTTCTTACCACTTCTCTGTAATTATAGATGGCATAGAAACAATTTTAAAGTGAGCTCTACAGTGACTTGATATACTGTCACAGCATTTATCTTTACAGTGAATAGCAAATTCAACATGTGTATGGGTAATATTTAAAAAATGTTTTTCATCTTTGATAGTAGTTATTTTATAGCTGTCTTTCTTCAGTCATTGTGTGATTTCTGTGAACCAGTAAGTGATGGGAAGACTCAAACAAATTTGTGCACACAGACTAGGCTTTTTCAAATAATATCTACTTGCTAATAGACTGCTTTGTAAGATAATTTAATGTGATATTATGAGGCAGATGCCCTTCTATTCTTAAGTTGCAATATTATTTACATGAGGGATCCCCTGCTTTAAACAATCCCGATGTCCGGCCAGTATACAAAAGCCTTTTACCACTGCTAGGTACATGGGGTGTCACACATAGGCCAAAAGTTGGCATCAGCCATAAAAGTGATATCCTCATGTACCATCTTCAGAACTTCTCTTCTGCCAGTCAGAACAACATTTTCGACCATTGCTGCTCACCCTAGTTTTTGTTTGCTGTACAAGCCAGTTCAGATAAGTGCCCCATTGGGTTTTTTCTTTTACTTTTACTACTGCTTTTATGCCTGAGGTTACATGTCATCTAGGAAAGGCAAATATATTTGTGGAATACAAATTCCACATTAAGATAGCCACAATCTGTGTCTGTTTTGTTTAGGCCCAAACCATGACCATAAGTCTTGCTCTACATATCAAGCATTTATTTCCAAAACCTTGCATAGCTGCCTTCACTCTCTTAATATTTTCCTTGAGAATCAAAAACTTAAGAGGTTATCACACAATGTTATGGAGGATACGTCGGACCCTTCTGCTAAGCCTGTGAGGAAGGCCAAGAAACTCAGGCCTGAAGCTTATCCTGCACCTCCCACTCAAGGACAGTGAGGGTATTGAGGCCCATTTGGATTTTGTCTCAGATTCTTCAGTGGGTACCAGAGTGGTAGCTGTCAGGGAGTTAGCCACTGGCATGTCCTCAGAGGTTTTGCAGACATCTGTTTTGGATGATCAGGGGAAACCTAGGCTCAATTTCAGAAGGCCATTGAGGTATTCCTCACATCTTGGCTCAGGAGGAAGTACCAGTAACTGGTGTAGAATGCAAGCCTATGTCGGGTCCTCCACCTTCCATAAGGCTGCTGTGCCCTGTAAAAAGAAACAGAAAACCAAACATATTCTAGCCCCCTCAGGAACCTCCGTCTGACTGATAGACCTTCACACCAGGATTATTTAATGCCTTTATGGCTTTGAAGCCTCCCACTGATGTTTCCCTTCCTAGCCCTCCTTATACTTATTCCTCTCTGAAAAGATTTATGGAGCAGGTATTATCTGAGGATGAGGATACCTCAGAGGATGATTCTTTGGCATACTCTGCCCAGATTTCTTCTCCTTTGGAGTATGCTTCACCTGAGGAGGAGTCCAGTGGAACTGAGTCTCCTGGTGAAGATATCACCTTTGGGGAGACTATTGCTTGTATGAGGGAGTTTTTCAAGTTCGACTGCTCACATGTTACTGATGTGCAGAGGAGATGATATGATTTACTCCAAACAGATTCAACTTCTCCTTCTGCTGTGCCTACAGTTCTGCCAGCTTTTCTGGACACTTTTACTTCTGCTTCTAAGAGTCCACACTCTCGGCTTCCTGCCCCCAAATGGCCAGATAGATTCTATAAAGTTCCAGAGGACTGCAAATTCTTTTATAAATGCCATAAAGCTGACCCAGTGGTTGTTTCTGTAGCTACTGATAAGTCATCCAGACCTTTGCCATCTACTTCTTTTCTCCCTTCAGATAAGGAGAGCAAAACCATGGAAAGGCTAGGGAAAAGTGTGCACTTCAGCTACTCCTGCCTTTAGGGCTATTAACTATCAAACCCATATTAATAAGTATGCTTTGGCCCTTCTTTCTCAGGCCACCCTGCTTCCCTCTGACCTTCTGGATTCAGATGTAAAGTCTCAGCTTTTGTCTGTGTTGG
Organism: Protopterus annectens; assembly: GCF_019279795.1. Taxonomy (NCBI): domain Eukaryota; kingdom Metazoa; phylum Chordata; order Ceratodontiformes; family Protopteridae; genus Protopterus; species Protopterus annectens. The sequence goes on along the minus strand of NC_056750.1, from coordinate 523,211,254 downwards.
GGGCATCTTCCCAAGTGGTACACCATGCCATTAAATGCAGTCATGATGTTGCTGAAGCATCTATCAGGGCTGTTGCCTCTGGCTCTGGATTAAGGAGATGCTCTTGGTTAAGGCTTCAACCACTTCCTGAAGACATTAAGGTTAACCTAATAGATGCAAAATTAGATAATAACCCATTGTTTGGTGCTGCAGCTGTTACCCTGTTTAAGTCCCTGCAGGAAAAAGGTAAAGAATTGCAGGATTTAAAGCATATCTTTGTGTCTTCAGTTCCAAAATTCCAAAGGAACCAGATGGCTAACACTGCTTTTGTCAGAAAACAATCTTGAACTACTACTCCTAAAGGTATGAGTGCCACAAGCCGAACCAGTTCCCAAAACACTGTTTCTTTAGCGCTTTCATCAAGTTGTATCCCATGACTTATCATCAGCGATACTTTACCAGTTAAGAATGGCTTCTCAGTTTCTCAAGCTGGTTGCAAGAAGGTTTATTACTTGTTGATAAAATGAAAGGATTAATCTGTTATGCACACTGAAACAGCCCAGTGGGTGAAATTTTTTTTTTCAGAAATACCATAAACCTATAAATTGAAAGAAAACTGCTTAGGGTGCTAACAATGGTACAATCCAAATGTGATGTTTAGGTTCATAGATAGGTACTAGGCTATCTGCCAGAAGGCATTTGTAAGCCTAGCTGGAATGTGTTGGCTTTTGCCGCCACCTTAGATTAGTTCCCTGTGCTTCTGTCCAGCAGAGCCATTGAAGTGATCCCTGGGGTAAACTTTCTGTTTCCCATCCACTCATCAAGGTTTCTCTTGAAGAGGGTTAGCGAGGAGCTCTGCCTAATATAGATTGGAATCTTGTTCCAGAGCATGGGAAGTCTCTGGCACAGGAATCTATCCCTCCAGCACATCCTATTTATTGTTGTGGTGAGGTTTACATCCTTGGAGTGTGTGGCTCGAGGGGATATGGTTTTCTTTAGGTGGAGCATGTCCATCAATTCTGGGTTGGACATGGCCTTGTATGTCAGGCAGAGATCACCTCTGAGTAGGCGGTATGCAACTGAGTACAGCTGGAGTTTCTTCAGTCGAGCTGCATAGGGCATCTGTTTGAGGCCAGTGATCCTCTTGGTGAGGAACTTCTGTGGTCTTTCCAGTTGTTGCAGGTGTCTTGTAAGGTACATCCCAAATGGGGCATTGTACTCTATGATGGGTCTGATGAGTGATGCGTAGAGGGGCCCAATGACCTCTTTCGATCTAGATGCAAACCCTTTTGTGATTAGGTGGGCCGCATAGAAGGATTTTCTAACCACTTTGGCAATGTGATCAAAGGAGAGGTTACTATCTACTTGGGTCCCCAGATTCCTTATTACATCTTCCGTATTTAGGGGGCTACCACCTATGTGGTAGTTTGTGGGTACTTTGTTTTTTCCAAAGAGAATGACTATGCACTTTTTGGCATTTAGCTTGAGACCATGGTTTTGACACCAGGTATCTGTCTCAGTGAGACCCTTTTGGAGGATGTCTGTGTCAGCCAGAGAGTCAGTTATAGCCCCTAGTTTGCAGACGTCTGTGAACTTGGTGAGCCATAGTCCTCCTGTGCTTGCCTGTACCTCTGAGAAGTATATGCCAAACAGGAGGGGTCCTAGGACTGAGCCCTGGGGAATGCCACTGGTAACAGGTTTAGAGTCAGAGCTAGCTCCTGCAACTCTTACCATGTGGGTTTTGTCCGTGACCAAGTTGGCAACCCATCTCATGACATAGGGGTTTATGTTCAGGCTGGTGAGCTTGTCTATAATACCTGAGTGGGGAATAGTGTTGAAGGCCTTTGTGAGGTCTAGGTAGGCTGAGTGGACCACCTTCCCCTCATCTACAGCCTTGGTAACTGTCTCAAAGAAGTCCACCAGGTTTAAGAGGCATGATCTGCCCTTAACAAAGCCAAACTGGGTTGGGTCCAGTGTTTGGAGGTTTCCAATGTCTCTGTTAATGAGATCCATGATGATGCACTCCATAGCTTTGCAGACCAAGCTAGTCAGGCTTATAGGGTGATGGTTCCCGGGGTCCATTGTGGCTCCACCTTTGTGGAGTGGAATAACCGTTGCTGTGCGCCACACTGTGGGCACGTAGCCTGTGGAGAGGCTGAGTTTAAACAGTGTGTTTAGGTGAGGGGTTAGTTCATCTTTGAGCTCGTGTAGGATGCAGCCTGGGACACCGTCCGGTCCCATTGATGCTGTGTTTTTGGCTTTGGAGAGGGCTGTTTTAACCTGAGTGTCTGTGACTTCAGGGGCACTACATTCTTCTGGTATAGTTATGGGCCCTTTTGGGGGTGAGAGGGGGGTGAAGTTTGCACTGAACCTGTCTGCCAAGATGTTGGCTATATCGGTCGGTTCAGTGTATTTTGTGCCATTCTGCACTAACTCTGGGCAAATCTGAGAATTGCCACTTAGATTCTTGACATACAGCTAAAGAATGTCTTGTGGTTATCTTTGGAGTCCATGGCAATTTTTCTTTTGAAGCTAGCCTTGGTTGATTTTATGAGGGAACGTAGTTTCTTGCTGATACTGATCAGGGATGTCTTCCCTTCTTGAGATTTTACTTTTTTTTCTGTGCTAGTTTCCTCCTTCTATTGTATAGCTTGTTTATGGCAGGGGTCCACCAGACTGGTTTCCTTTCCTTGGAGGAGTGAGTCTTGGTTTTGTTTGGGATAGCGCGATCCATGCATTCTTGTAGGTGCCCATAGAGTGCATTAGTAAAGGATTTTGCAGCTTGGACAGCGTTATCCTTTAGCATGGAGGCTTTGACACTTCCCACCTCGGTCTTAAGTAACGTGAAGTTTGCTTTTGAAAAGTTTTTCACAGTGTTTTTTTTTACTGGGGTGGTGGCGGAATGTGAATATCCAGCGTGATTAGTTTATGGTCAGATCTAACCAGCAAGGGGTTGACCTCTGGTGTGGAACACTGGTCACCCATATTGGTGATGTCCAGGTCCAATATGTTGTCACCTCTGGTGGGGGTGTTAACCAGTTGATCCAGGGCATTTGAGTTTATAAATTCTAGGAAATGTTGGGCCAGGGAGTTCGTACTTGAGTAGTTCTCCCAGTTAATGTTTGGATAATTGAAATCACCCAGTATCAGGGTGTTTGGTAGGACCTTTATGTTTCCCAGTGTTTCCAGGAATGCAGAGTGAGGGTCCTGGGACATGGTGGGTGATCTGTAGCAAGCTATAATTTGAATAGCAGTTTTGCCCATTGTTATTTGCAAGTGGATGATCTCTGAAGCATCGTGCTGTGCCACTAACCTGGAGGTGTGGGTATCCTTGATGAATATGGATACTCCCCTGCCTTTTGTATTTCGGTCTGGGTTTTGTGGCCGAAATGTATGGTATAAGTTGTAGCCTGGTAGTGCTGGGGTGCTCTCTGGAGCCTTAAACCAGGTTTCTGTTACTGCACATATATCAGTTTTCTCCATACTGAGGAGTGCCTCGAGTGCGTGCATTTTGAGGTTTAGACTTCTGGCATTGAGCAGCATTATCCTCAGTTTTTTGTTACTTGTGTTATTTATGGCAGTGGGTTTGTCTTTTGAGCCTTGCCTAAAAAGGGCACTATGGGGTGGCAAGAGCCTTGGCCAGTCTTTGAAAGCCTAAGGGTGACAGGTGCAAGCCATCTCTAGCAAAGCAGCATGGCTTGTCAAGCATGTCATCCCAGGCTGACAGACACTGGATCCCCTTTGAATGACACCAGAAGCTTAGCCAGTTGTTGAAATTGATAATTTTTTGTCTATACCGTGGTATCATTCTTGGTGAGGGCAGGATGCTACTCAAGATCAGTGTCATACCAGCCTGGGCTACATGATCAGAGAGCTCCTCCATGTGTCTTTTCATGTAGCCCAGGGAGGTACGGCTCAGGTTATTCACACCAACATGGACAATGACAGAGTCATATTTGTACTTGTTCTGGAGTGACCTGAGTGCTTGTGTTATGTGGCGGATCCTGGCACCCGACAGGCAACTAACAGTAACCTTCTCCTTGTTCAGCCTAGTGAGTGGGACGTCAGTGTGCCTGACTATAGAGTCACCTATTACTAGTGTGTTGGGTATGTTATTTTGCCTTAAGGGCTGTGATTGTGTGGCACACTGGTTTTGTGAAGTATGTGTTTCATGGTTTGTGTTGGGGGGGTGGAGGTTGCTTGGATGCCTGCTTTGGAGGTCTTTGTTGCTTTTGCAGATTTTTATTTAGGGCCTACGAGTATGTTTTTGTGTATTTATGTGTGTTTTTTGCCAGTGCTGTTTTCATAGGTCTATGTGAGACTGGTGGTGTGATGCAAGTAATTCCCTTCTCCTCTTGACTGCCTGGTCCAGTCTTGGGTTGAGAGAGCTTAGCCTCCAGTTTGGCTGTATAATTGCATCTCACGCATGTATTAGTAGGACTTCTTGGATAGTTTCCTGGGATATCAAATCTTGGAGGACCTCTGGGAAGACAATAAGTTATCAAGATGGTTGAGGAATTCCCATGAAAGTTGGATTGTACCATTGCTAGTGCCCTAAACGGTTTTCTTTCAATTTATAGGCATGTGGTATTTCTGAAAAAAAAGAAAAAAATCACCCACTGGGTCATTTCAATGTGCATAAAAGATTAATCCTTTCATTTCATCAGCAAGTAATAAACCTTCTTCTTGCAACCAGCTTGAGAAACTGAGAAGCCATTCTTAACTGATAAAGTATCACTGATGATAAGTTATAGGATACAACCTGATGAAAGCGCTAAATAAACAGTGTTTTGGGAATTGGTTCATGCTTGTGGCATCCTTGGAGCTTGGCTTGGTGATACTTCAGTCTTTGTTTTTGTGATTCTTAGGTAGAAGTGGTGCCAGGAGATCAGCTCCTTCTAAGCCCTCTCAGCTGCCTTCTGCTCAAAAGCAGTTCTTTCCAGACAAGCCAGGTAGTCTTGTTAGTCTGGTTACATTCCCCTCTCTCAATGCCTTACTCTCTCCCTTCCAGTCTGGGATCATATCAGTCAAGATCCATGGGTTCTGTTCATTACCACAAAGGATATTTCATGGTATTGAAATGGCATCCTTCTCAACCATCTTGATAACTTATTGTCTTCCCAGAGGTCCTCCAAGATTTGATATCCCAGGAAACTATCCAAGAAGTCCTACTGCCACAAAGTGGTAGAGGATTCTGCTCAAGGATGTTCCTGGTTTCTAGGAAAGATGGCCCATGGAGACCCATTCTGGACCTTTCTCACCTCAGCACCTTCCTAAAGGTCCCAACCTTTTATATGCTTTTGCTCCAAACTCTGTTTCCTGTCATTCTTCTGCAGGCCTATTTGGCCTCCCTGGATATCAAGGACGCCTACCTACATATTCTCATTCATCTCCTTTACAGAAATTTTTTATATTTTTCTGTTGCTTTCTCACATTTTCAGTTTTGTGCTTTTTCCCTTTGGTCTTTCTATGGGACCAAGGGTATTTACAAAATGTTTTGCTCCTGTGATTGCTTTCCATAGACTCCAGGGCATACAGGTCTTCCCTTAGCTGAATGACCTGTTGCTACAGGCACCACTCCAGACACCTTGTATCACAGTCTCCTGTTCACTACTACTGTTCTGCAAAGGTTGGGGTTCACTGTCAATTTTAAAAAATCCATGCTCACCCCTTCCCAGGACCATGTTTTCCTAGGGTGCAGGATTCAGACAGATCTCTTGTTGGCCTCTCTTCCTCCTCAAAAAGTTCTATCTAGTCAAGTTACTTTCAACACCTTCTCCCTCTGCAGAGTTGACAGCCAGGGAGTTTCTCAAGCTTCTAGGCTTCATGGCTTCAACTATTTCCATGCTACCCCTTGTCAAACTCCAAATGAGAATGGTTCAGTGATACCTGAAATCATTTTGGATGCAGATTGCTCACCACTGGAGTTTGTTGTCCCTCTTCTTCCTTGCCTAAAGAGAGAGCTTAATTGGTGGTTTCAGCAGATTTCCCATAATTCAGGCATACCTTTACATCCTCTACAACCAATTCAACAGTTGTTCACAGACAACTCAGACATGGGTTGGGAGCAGCCTTTGCATCCATGAAGGCACAAGGCCTGTGTTCTCCTTCACAGAGGAGGGAACATATAAACATAAAAAAAGATGAGGGCTTTTCTGCTGGATCTTCAGGCTTTTCATACTCTTTTTCAGCCAGGACCACTAAAACTGCTTATAGACAACACCACAGTTCTATGATATGTGAATAAATGGGGGGGGGGGGGGGGGTGAAAAAATTGTACCTTCTGTGCAGGTTAGCTCTTTTGGCATGGGAACCGGCAATTCAGTACCAAGTCACTCTGCAGGCAATGTACATCTGTTCCAACCAAAATGTTGTGGCAGACACTCAGAGTAGGTTCATGACTCAATCCCCTGAATGGATGTTTTACAAGGATGTGGTTCTGGCTATTCTCCAACAGTGGGGTACAGCTCATATAGATCTTTTTGCCTCCCTTTTGAACAGACAACTTCCAAAGTTTTGTGCCAGAGTTCCAGGTCCTCTGGTATGGAACGTGGATGCCCTATCATTCTTTTGGAAGGGGATGTCTCTCTGTTCATTCTTATCTTCCCTCTTATTCAGAATGTTCTGCTGAAGATTCAGCAGGACAAACCAGAAATCTTGCTGGTGACCCCCTTTTGTCCAATACAACATTGGTTTCCTCTTTTTCTGCATTTAGCCAGGGCAGTCATCCCAAGTTACCTCACAGGGTGGATCTCCTCACACAAGACAAGGGATCACTCATTCACCCACAGTTGTTAACTCTGCACCACACACTGTGTGTGATAAACATTTGATTCCTTTTAGACACCTTTTTTCTAAGGAAATGCTTAGGGTGCTGCAGGAGGCTAGGAAACCCAGTACAAGAAAATCCTACTTATCCAAATGGAAGAGGTTTTCCATTTGGTGTCTTTCTCGTAACCTAGACCCACTAAATGTGGACATTCCTTTGGTTCGATCTTACTTTTGAAAGCTGGGTTGGCTTATTCTTCTGTCAATGCTCACCTTTCAGCTATTTCTGCATGTCTGCCCTTGTCTCCACCTTTGTCCTCTAGATTGGAGGCTAAACTTTTCCTTAAAGGCATTCTTTATATTAGACTTCCCAGGAAACCTGTTCCACCTCCCTGTGACCTAAATTTTATTCTAGAAAAGCTCACTGCATCTCCTTTTGAGCCTATAGCCACAGCTACCCTGCAATATTGTACTTGATAGACTGTGCTTTTGCTTGCCGTTACTTCAGCCAGAAGGGTGTCAGAACTACAAGTCTTGATGGCATCTCAACCCTTCCTGGTTTTCCATAAGAACATGGTTTCTTTGCATACCAGCCCTTCCTTTATGCCCAAGTTTGTCAATGACTTGTTGCATAATCAGTCCATTAATTTGCCCACCTTTTCTCCCTCTCCACAGTCTTCCAATTAGAGGACCCTACACACCTTGGATATGCACAGACAACTTAGATTTTATTTGGCTAAAACCAAAGCTATCAGGAAATCTGATAATATTTTTGTGTCTTTTCATCCCAGGACTCTGGGAAGGCCTGTTTCCAAGGAGACTGTTTCTACTTAGATTTCTAAGGCAATTTACTTTTGTTGTGTTTTTCGTGGTAACAGCATTTCCTCTCCTGTTAAGGCTCACTCTACTATGGCTGTAGATTCCTCTGGTGCTTTTTTCAATGGTTTAGAAACTTTTTCCATTTTAGAAGCAGCTACTTGGACTTCTCTGCATACCTTTGCTAAACATTACAATTTGGATGGGATTTCTAGGTCCAGAGCAGGTTTTGCTAAAGCCATCCTGCATGGCTTTGTAGAGAGCACTTTGGCTCCTTCCTCATGAGCTGTGATACTTTAGTTCATGTAAACAGTACTGCAACATTGGAATAAAAGGACATAGAATAGTTGTGCCAAATCTTACCATAACCATAGATGTTCTTCTCTTCTATGTTGCAGTATTCTATCCCTCCCACATTCCCTCTGGTTGATGTTCTTTCTTTGGATGTGTATTACCTCCTTTTGTTCCTTAGGCTGATGTTCTTCCTGGGGCATTCAGTTCTGAGGATGGTATGTGCGGACGTCATTTGTATGATCAATTCCAGCTTTGCACCTATGTGCGATATCCCATGTACCTAGCAGTGATAAAAAGGCTTTTGTATACTGGCCAGAAGTAGAGCTCATTTAAGGCAGGGAATCTGTCAAGTAAAGAATACTACAACATAGAAGATTATGACATCTATGGTTATGGTAAGATTTTACACAACTATTCTTTCATTCTTTTTCTTAACCAATCACAATATTATATTTTGTAAGGTCATTTTCTAAATATTTGCAGATGAATGTGAAATAACTCTGTAACTAATTTTGCCTAGGGTTTTGTCTTCTAAGGTCTTGGACAAAGTCCCAGATATTTGCCACCTGAAACAAGGAATGCACGAACATGCTTCTAGTATTTGTATAAAGAACGCTAGAATGTATTTAGCAAATCTGCATAAAATGCAGTAATTGTAAACATTTTTTTATTTTTTTAGTTTTGAAAATATTTCTTAGACACCTAGAGGTGAAAACTGGAAACATCTGTTTGAATCAGGGAAATGTTCATCATTCTCACTGCTGCAGTAGCCTTTTGGCTACATGGATTGTATCCTGCCTAGAATCCAAGAACCGACCAGCATCATAAAGCTGTGGCTACCATCTATATCCTTACTTTGACTGTTGATCAGACAATGCTCTGTAGGGAAATCATCAGTCAGAGTGAAACATCTTTAGTACTTTCTTGCTACATTGAGAGGAAACAGCTCTAAGGTTTCACAAAAGGAGTGATCAGCCTTAAAGCTTCATTTCTGGCAGATAAGCCACCATAGTAGAACCCTTCCACAGAGCATGTGTTGTCATCTTAAGAAGTTATCATTGTATTTTATTTGTTGACTAAAAGCTGTATCTTCCCTTTAAGAAACCTGTTAATGTGAGAGTGTTCAATCTCGCCGTTTGTTCTTACACATGGGTTCGGAGCCGATCCTCGGCTCCGAGTCGGCCGCATAGCAAAGCTTTGCATCTTAGAGAAGCTCGAGACCAGGCTATATCCCACAATCCTCCCTGCCATTACTCAGATCTAGTTTGCCGCTACAACGGATCACATCGATAAGAGAGCTCGGACCAGAGAAAATTTTGTTGTTCAGATAAGATAGTTATTATTTTTGTTTAAAAGTTCTTATAGTTATTGAGAATTTAGTTTTTGATCTTACTATAGTGTGTGTGTGTGTGTGTGTGTGTGTGTGTGTGTGTGTATGTTAGTGTAGTTAGTTCTGTCATTTTTTCATAGGTTTCCCTTTGGGGCCTACCTCTTCTATAACTTATAGCTATATATATTTTTTTCTCTTACTTATAGCTAGTGTTTAAACTTTTTCAAAGTAAAAGTGTATTTTGCTGATTATGTCTGAAAAAGCCAAGTCTGGTTTTAAAAGGTGTCAGTGTGGGCAGAAAATGTCCATCACTGACAACCACACTTCCTGCGTCTACTGTCTTGGCCCTCTCCACTTGCAAGAGGATTGCTCTATATGCCATTCCTTCAGTGGGAGGGTCATGACAGATAGACGCAGGAAACTTATAGACAGGGGACTTATTAAGCCTGCTTTCCAGGAGGCTTTGGACAAGTCTGACCAGGCTTCTAAGTCCTCGAAGGGGTCGAAGATGTCGGAGCCCATGTCATCGGCTCCAAGTTCATCTTCTAAAGTTCGTTCGCCGGTTCCACAGACTTCGGGGCCGAGCGTCGAACGTTTATCTTTCACTGAGCCCCAGGTCTTGGAACCAGTGTTGGAGCTACCGCCACCGTCCATTCTTCGGTCGGTGCCATCTTCGGCCCCTTCGACCTGATCTTCCAGACCGTTATCCGATACTGATGTGGATCGTGTCATGCAGAAACTTATGGAGAACACGGCCCTTTCCAAGTTGATTGCAGTTTCCTCCCAATTGGTGTTGAAACTAGAAGGCCTCCTTTTATCTCCAACAGGTCCTCCTTCGAGACCCATCCAGTCTTCGGAGCCAGGAGAGGATGAGCCGATGATAGTGGAGCCCCCGGTGCCGAAACCGTCCATTGCACGATCGACACCATTGACCTCGACTCCTTTGGAACCTATAGGTGAGTCGCGGAGTTGACGATCTCTCCTTGGTTCCGGGACTGAGAGTCGTACCGACCTTTCGGTGCCGACTCTCCCTCTTGGGCCCTCGGCGCAGATTGGCTCAGCTCCGTCCTCGGGGTCAAGACCCATGGGCCCCGTGTCTGGGATTCTTTCATGTTCTTCGGAACCGGGGGAGTCCTCGACCCAAGGTTCAGGGGTTTTTGACCTTATGAGGAAGGTTTTGTCTACACAGACAACCACTTCATTGGAGGCGTCTTCTCCCTCCCCTAAGGAGCCGCTCTCTGTATCTGTTCCCACAACACATCCAAAGTGTAGAGCACCATTGCCTCAGCCACTCCCAGAGGGTGCCCCCTGTTCCTCGGAGGCCTCACCAGAATCCCCCTCCGACCAGTTTCCGAGGAAAAGACTGTGCAAGAGGAGGCACTTAGATTCCCCACAGGAATCTCTAACATCTGACACTGACTTGGATGAGTCAGAGGGGTCCCCAAAATCCCCCTCCGAGGATGTCTCATTTGCGGACATCTTGGAGATTTTAAAACAGAGGGGTGATTGGCAGTCCCTAGCCCCCACTGAAGATGAGTTGGTGTTGCTGAAGGCTTTTGGTGCTCAACCTTCTACCTCCTGGGTTACTCCGCCCTTCGATGAATTAATGGATTTGATTGCAAGAAGGGCGTGGGAGACACAGGACACAGTGGAACCGGTCCCTCGAAAACCAAGCAAATTTATTACCGCTCCCCAGGACAAGACTTATCTCACCAAAGGAGTTCCGGTCGACGCTATGGTGGTGGCTGCAGCCACTAAAAGGAGATGTCTGAGTCTTCCTCTTCTATTCATCCTCCTAATAAGGATTCTAGGACTATGGACAGATACGGGAAGCGTGTTTTTAGTTCAGTGACTTTTTCCATGCGTTCGCTAAACTATTTGACACACTTTACATGTCTACAGAGGGATCTCATCAAGGAGCTGAGAGATACCCTCCAGGGTAACACAGATGCTGCTGTTTCAGATAAGGTAACAGCACAGCTTAACACCCTTACCTCCATAGTGAACTCGTCCATGAGGCTCATCTCATATGCGGCTGAAGGGTCGAGTAGAGCCGCAGCTTCAGTGATTGCTCTATGAAGACAATCCTGGATGCGGCTGTGCTCATTTGCGGAAGCCTTCAAGTCTTCCTTCGCCAACACCCCCTTTGATGGTGCCACTCTTTTTGGGCCCAAAGTGAAAGAGACACTAACTCGGTGTGAGCAAGAAGGAAAGACTCTGTCTGCTGTCGGAGTCCATTTTTCCACTCAATCTAGACCGTACCCCAAAGGGCAACGAGGCGGAAAAATGTGGTTCCGTAAAACACAGGGATCTTTCCAGGCCACACACAGTGACACCCCCCCCCCCCAGAGGCAGAGGGGGGGCAGAAATGGAAGACGTCGCCCTGGCGGCAGAGGGGGTCCGCAGAACCAAGGCGACAGGGATCCTATCCCTGGTAAGCCTTTCCAGCACTCCTGAGCAGGGGCCCGACTGTCCTGCTCTGGAGGCAGTCGGGGGTCGCTTGGCTTTATACCCACAGGCCTGGCTAACTCTCACCTCAGACTCCTGGGTAAAAAGCATTGTAACCAGAGGATACAAAATTCCCTTCATGTCTACTCCACCCCAACAAAGAAGGTTTCCAGATGTGCCACCCCGTCTGCGAGGCCCAGCAGCAATAGAAATTTCAAAGCTGCTCAAAAAAAGAGTCATTCAGCCAGTCCCGGTGGACCAAAAAGGATCCGGAACTTACTCAAGGTTCTTTTTAGTTCCAAAAAAGACAGGGGACTGGAGACACATTTTGGATCTCAGCAATCTCAATACCTTCGTCAAGAAGGAAAAGTTCCGGATGGTCATGCTTCAATCGATCCTTCCATTTTTGCAGAAGGACGACTGGATGTGCTCGATAGATCTCAAGGACGCGTACTACCACATCAAGATGGCCAGACCATCCAGAGATCACCTGCACTTCCGGCTGGGAGCCAGTCATTTTCAATTTCGAGCCCTGCCCTTTGGGCTCACCTCAGCCCCCAGGGTATTCACCAAATGCATGGCAGTGGTAGTGTCTCACTTGAGATGCCTAGGATTCCGGGTGTTTCCCTATCTGGATGACTGGCTCCTCACTGCCACCACCGAGCGTCGCCTCATACAAGCCATAGACTATACAGTCAACCTTTGTTCCCACGTAGGGATTTCCATAAACTTCGTAAAATCTGCCTTACTGCCCTCACAGCATATTTCATTCGTCAGAGCAGACCTAGATACGTGCTTAACACTGGTAAAGCTCCCTCCAGTAAGGGCTTCATCCCTCAAGGAACAGGTTCTTCTACTGCAAAGCAGGAAAGCCCCAGCCAAACTGGTGTTGAAGGTTTTGGGACTCATGGCAGCGTCCCTGATTGCAGTTCCTATGGGGAGATTGCACATGAGGCTCCTCCAATGGCTGCTGTTCACACAGTGGTCGTTCCAGCAGTTACCCCTAACGCACGAGATTCTAATAACAGATTCTTGCAAGCGAGACCTCTCATGGTGGGTGTTCAGTCAGGATCTCACTATGGGTCGTCCATTCGTTCTACCAAATCCAATGGCCACGATAACCACGGATGCTTCCCTGATAGGGTGGGAGGACTTTTTCAGGGAAGAACAGTCCAAGGGGAATGGTCCAACATGGAGTACAACCTGCACATAAATGTTCTGGAAATGAGGGCGGTGTTCTTGGCGTTGCAACACTTTCAAACCCTCCTACCTCTAGGAACAGTAGCAGTTCAGACAGACAACATGTCTGTAGTCTGGTACATAAACAAACAAGGGGGAACCAGATCTTACCCATTATGCAGAGAGGCCATGAGAATTTGGCAATGGGCAGAGTCCACGGGTCGCTTTCTGATAGCAACGCACATCCCGGGGTCATCCAACGTCATTGCGGACAGGTTGAGCAGAGCCATCCTGTTACCTCATGAGTGGTCCCTCAAACTACAGGTGGCGGAAAGAATTTTCCGCAGATGGGGCCAGCCTTGCTGCGATCTATTCGCCTCCCCGATGAATACCAAATGAAAAGCTATTTTGCCCTTCTACCCCCTCCAGGGGATGTCCCCAGGGACGCACTGATACACGATTGGCCCCCGGGTCTCCTATATGCATTTCCATCTACCCCCTTGATTCCCAAATTTCTTCAGAAAGCCATGAACCTGGAAAGGACAATTATACTCATAGCCCCATTCTGGCCTCGACAGATATGGTTCCCCTTTCTTCGAGCCCATCAAACAGAGGAACCGTGGATCCTGGACCCAGTACCAGATCTACTGACACATTCATCGGGAGTTCCTCAACCATCTCTTCTATCCCTCAAACTAGTAGCTTGGCTGCTCCACTTCCCCGCCTAGCCAGGTCTGATCTACTTTCTCCGGCAGTTCAACGCATTTTGCTTGCCTCTCATAAGGCTTCCACTACAAAACTCTACAGGAGTAAATGGAAACGCTTTGTGTACTGGGCATCTAGCCAACACTTGGACCCCCTGGTAGCTCCTTTACATAAAGTTCTAGAATTTCTATCCATCCTTTTCCACAAAGGAGCCTCTACTTCCACACTAAGAGTACAGTTGGCGGCCATATCCAACTTCCATGTTGGTGAGGACGGTTCTTCTATTATGTCCCACAGGCTTTGTAAGGCTTTTATGAAAGGTTCCTTCCATCTTCGACCGCCCGTCAGAGACCCTTTATTCCCATGGAATTTAAATTTGTTATTGTCGCAACTAATGTTGCCACCCTTCGAACCAGCCTCTTTTTGCCTCCTGAAGTTTTTGTCGTGGAAGACTCTTTTTCTTGTAGCGGTTACTTCAGCTCGAAGAGTGTCAGAGCTGCAAGTACTATCAGTCAAACCACCTTACTTCATTTTCCACCCAGATAGAGTTTCCTTACGAACAAACCCGTCTTTCCTTCCTAAGGTATGTTCTGTCATAAATATTAATCAGTCCATTGAACTCCCTACTTTCTTCAAAAACCATACCAGCAAGTTGGAATATATGCTGCACAAGTTAGATGTCCACAGACAGCTAAGATTTTATTTGGAAAGGACTAAGGATTACAGAAAAACAGATCAACTTTTTGTTTCATTTGCAGACAATAAAAAGGGCATGGCAGTTACAAAACGTACACTTTCTAAATGGCTTACTGATTGTATAGCTTTTGTGTATTCTAAGTTGAATCAGGCCTTGCTCACCAAACCTAAGGGCCATTCTACTAGATCCGTTTCCACTTCCTTGGCTCATGCAGCTCGCCTGCCTTTGGACACGATTTGTGCAGCAGCCACGTGGTCTAAACCACATACTTTCATCACTCATTATAGAGTTGACAAAGCCTCCAAAGACAGGACATCTTTTGGTTCCACTGTGCTCAGGAACGTTCTTCCATGAGTCACTCAGGGTGACAGAGCTAGGGACGCTACCCATGTGTAAGAACAAACGGCGAGATTGAACACTCTCACATAAAGAAGTTATGTTCTTACCATAACGTTCCATGTGGAGTGTTCATCTCGTCTTTGTTCTTACATTCCTCCCCTTCCCTCCCTCACGTGTTTGGAAGAATGAGTAGGACTAGAGTCTGGTCCACATACCTTTACCTCTTCCAGGTATATTGCCTCTTACCTCATGGGGTATATTTCGTTACCCTTTAGTTAATTTATCAGTGAGATAGTGTCTCTGAATTTTTGTGGCTGTATGTAGCCTTAGCACCTCAGGTTTATGGTTGGTCTGGTTTGCTTGCAAACTAGATCTGAGTAATGGCAGGGAGGATTGTGGGATATAGCCTGGTCTCGAGCTTCTCTAAGATGCAGAGCTTTGCTATGCGGCCGACTCGTGTGTAAGAACAAAGGCGAGATGAACACTCCACATGGAACGTTATGGTAAGAACATAACTTCTTTTTTTTTTTCACAATATCGGATGTTTACTGTCAGGTAATAGTATTTTTCATTTATGGATTATTTTTTAATTTGGGGGCTGTTTTTTTGTAAAACTGTAATATTTATGCAAACTTTTAGTTTATTTGTTAGAATTTAACAGAAGTATTTTAAATAGGCAGAATTTTTTTTTTCAGTCGGGTGGAAACCAAATGCAATCTTTTTGTTTTAACACTTTTGAGATAACACTTAAGCTATGGGCAAACATACATTTATATAAAAGAAAACAAATCATGTTAACTTGTTCTCAGTTACAAATGTTATACATCATATATTCTTTTATACAATTACCATCAATCCAACATTACACAAACTGCTCAGTTCCTGCCTTTCCTTAAACTTCACTCCTCCTTCGAAACATTATTCTAAGTGTATTGTTCCCACAATTTCCAGTTTTTTATGCAATTTGCTTCAACCCTTTTCTAAAGATCCCACTTCCAGTTCTTTTCTCTTTGTTACAATATTTAGTACTTCAAATACATTTGGTTTAGACTTAGATTTCCATTTTCTAGTAATGAACAGAAAACATTTTATATGTATTTAGTGCTTGTTTACACTTTATGCAAACTTCCATCTTATTTTTTTTTCCTGTCACTGTACATTGTAGAAAAGCACTTTTTTTCAAACAGAGATTTTTTTTAGTTTTCTGTTGATTTTACATAAAAAAGACTGTAAGAATAAATTGGTGTGTGTGTGTGTGTGTGTGTGTGTGTGTGTGTGTGTGTGTGTGCTGCTTGTGAATACTTATTTGATAATTTACCTACCAATTGAACCATTCCAGCGCTACTTACAAGTTTCAGACTTCATTTTGGACTTTGCATCATCATGAATGCTAACTTTGGTCCTTATAGCTTTTTTCCTGCTCAAACCAAAAAAAAAAACAAACAAAAAAAACAATAAAGAGCCATTTCTACCATCAACATTGTTCATCCGAAGCAATGATTTATTTTCCTACCTTAACCAAACAATTATCATAGGCTGCTAATCCTTGTGCTCAGAAAGCCTTACCTGAGGGCAATGTCACTAAAGAAATTCCTGAGGAAATTCTGTCAGAGAATTCTGACATAGATAGAGACAGAGACAAGGCTTTGTTTCCTGTAGATACTGATGCCCATAACTCTGATTCATAGGAAACATGCTCCTCATCACCAGTTTTCCAATCTGCTGGGACAAAGCCAGTACTTAGACTATGGTTGAAGACAGTGCCAAGTGGTTCTGCTAGGTCCTGTTTTAGACCATTTAGTAGGCAGCCTGGTATGTTATATGGTCCCACAGAGGCTGTTTTTGCTATGGAGAGTGTGGTAGAGGACTGATGACAGGTATGTGTTGGGGTATGTCTGGTGGGGACAGTGGGGTGACATTTGCACCACATCTGTCTGCTAGCTGGTTGGCAATGTCCTCAGGGTCAGTATGAGTGGTACTGTCCACTACTAGTTTAGCACAAAGCTGGACCTTCCCTTTTAAACTTCTGATGTAGCTAAATAATGCCTTGTGATTATCCTTGGCTAGTGATGCTAGTTTAGCTTCATAATTGGCTTTAGATGCCTTTACAAGATCTAATTTTCTTGTTCAAGCTCAGGAGTGTGTCCCTCCTCCGCTGAGTCTGTTCCCTCTTTTTCTTAGACATTAATTTCTTCCTCTTGTTCAATAACTTATTTATACTTGATGTCCATCAGGTTGGCTTGTTTATTTGTGAGGACCTTGTTTTGATTGTTCAGGTACAGCAGAGTCTATACATTTGTATAGGTGTTTTATACAGGGCATTTGTGTATCCCTCTGTATAGGTCATTGTCTTTTGGTAGGCTTCTAGTAAGTACCTCCACATATGTGAGTTTGTGTGTTATGAGCTTGTTATGTGCAAGTGGTGAAGTGTGTTTGCTGACAAACTGTTTGATATTTGATTTGTTATGTGAGATAATTGATTCCAAATTCATAGTATAGATATATCTATCACATGCTGTATTTGCTTGTTTTAGGAGTAACTGGTTGTCAGTATACATGAGGCAATTGCTAAATTGCCTCAGGATGCCCATGTCAATCAGACTGGCTGGAAAAACTGTGGGAAAATTTCCATCCATTATGGCAGGTATATACTGTAATAACAATTGTGGGGTGGGCTAGATGCACCAGGTTTTGCTGTAAGACAAACAAAAAATGGCTATTTAGGGCTAGGGGTAGAAAACTGTGTCAGTGCTTCACAATGCACAACTGAGTTGCTCAGAGGGCAGCAGTGCAGATTGTGATCAACTCCTGTAAACTGAGTGAAAACTCATGCAAACACAACACTTAAATACAAGCCCAAGACTGAGTCTTATTCCAGCAATCCCCAACTTAGATGGGTCCTTGGCTGCACACTTCTGCCACAAGGGTGCAGGGGGCCTTCTTAATGTAAGATGGCTGGTATTAGTGCTCAAATGATACCAAACAGTCTAGATTCAGCAAGTCTAACCTATGCTATAAAATGCAGAAGTACTAGAAATCCAAAGTGAGAAAAATTGCAGTCACAATAGCAAAAAAAAAAAAAAACAGTGTTAAGTATAGCAGCAATTCAGAAGAATACTCCCATAAAAGTGTAGACAACAAACTGTCTTAGTGTGAAATAACTAGTCTTGAATGTATGTGCTTAAACCAGAACAAAGACACTTAGAATGGCAGGCATAATAAGCCTTCACCAGCAATTCCCAGCTTAGAATGGTGTAGGTTACATCCCCCTACCTCAGAGTCCAGACCACAAACCTTCCTAATGTAAATTAACTGGTTTCTAGCCCAAGTGCTTAAACCAGAACTAAGAAACATTCAGAAAAATGGCTACAATAAGCCTTCAACCAGCAATTCCCAACCTGGAAGGGTGTAGACTATCCTCTTCTGCCACAAGAGTTTAGACCACAAATCTACTTAATGTAAAATAACTGGTTTGGAACCCAAGTGCTTAAACAGGACAAAGGTGCATGGAATAACAGGCACAGTAAGCCTTCACCAGCAATTCCCAGCTTAGAAGGGTGTTGTAGGCTTCTCTCTCCTACAACAGTCTAGACCACAACCCTTTCTTATGTAAAATAACTGGTTTGGAGCCCAAGTGTTTAAACAAGAATCAAAACAATTTCAGAATAATAGACACAATAAGCCTTCAACTGGAAATTTCCTGCTTAGCAGGGTATAGGCTATCCTTTCCTTCCACAAGTGTTTAGACAACAAATTTTCCTAATGTAAACTAACTAGTTTGGAACCAAAATGCTTAAACTAGAACAGAGACACTTAGAACAAGAGGCACAATAAGTCTTCAGCCAGCAATTCTCAGCTCAGAAGGGCAGGAGCTACCCTCTTCTCCCACAAGAGTGTAGACCACAAACCTTCTTAATGTAAAATAACTGGCCTGAAGCCCAAGTGCTTAACCCAGAACTAAGACACTCTTAGAATAACAGACACAATAAGCCTTCAACCATCAATTCCCAACATAGAAGGGTGTAAGCTACCTCTCCTGCCACAAGAGAGTGTAGGCTACAAACCTTCTTAATGTTTAACTAGCATGATGCCCAAGTGCTTAAACCAAAACTAAGAGACTTAGAATAACAATTACAACTTAAGATAAGAAGCAGCAATAAATGCAGCAGAAAAAATGCAATTGAACATTTTTAAGAACAAGCAGCAAAAGCACAATAAAATAATAAAGTAGGAAGGAACACAAATACAACTAATTCTATAATTGACCCTAGCCAAGACCTCTTAAAACTCCAACAGAACAGAAAACTTAAAAAATAAAATCTAACACAAGAAAAAGATAAAACTAGAAGTAAACAAACCTTAAATGAAAAACTTCAAATCAAAATAAAATGCAGAAGGAGCTCAACAGTATTCAGTCAGAGTACAGCAAGCAAGCCAAACAAGTACTCCAACTAAATAGAGATGTCTCCAAATATTTCTAGCTAAATGGGAAATGTTATTTCTCAGCTCCTCCCACTAATCAGCTATTATTCACTACCAACAAAGGAATTCTTTGCTAACTTTTCTAACTGACCCTGGCCAACAAAACAAATGTAATACAAGAAAAAAAATAGAAGTAATCAAACCTTAAATAAAAAACGTAAATTCAAAATAAAATGCAGACAGAGATCAGCAGTGGGCAGAGCACAGCAAGCAAACAAACCAAGCACTCCAGCTAAAACAGAGATGCCTCCAAATATTTCTAGCTAAATGAGGAATGCTTTTTTCTCAACTCCTCCCACTAATTAGCTGATGTTATTCACTGTTGGAAAAGGAATTCTTTGCTAACTTTTCTAACTAACCTTAGCCAAGAGGGTCTATATTATATAATCAAACTTTCGAAATCCATATGTTCCACAACATATGATCGAATTTCGAAAGTTTGAAAATATAATAAAAAACAAAGAAACTTACCTTGACAGTGCAGACAGGGGGGCAAGCCCCCCTGCACCCCCCATACCCCCCTACTTAAATATACCAACTCAGAGATCGCACTTCAGTGCAGAAAAGGGAAATTCTCCCATTCTGCACTGAGCAGTGTCATTATACTTAACCTTCGAACACTTGAAATGTCGATCATATGGTGACCATATGACGTTCGACATTTCAAGCGTTCGAGGTTCTAATAAGAACCCAGCCAAGACCTCTTAAAACTCCAACAGAACAGAAAACTTAAAACAAAACAAAACAAATGTAATACAAGAAAAAAATAAAAAATAGAGGTAACCAAACATTAAATGAAAAACTTCAATTCAAAATAAAATGCAGACCGAGATCAGCAGTATTCAGGCAGAGTACAGCAAGCAAGCCAAACAACCACTCCTTGCTTGTTCAGTTCTTTTCTTATCTCTATTTCTTTTTCAGATGTAAAAAAAAAAAAAAACAGCTTGCATAATTTTAGAAACAATGCACTGGCTGTCTTGAAGTAAAACTAGATTGTACACTCTTCTATTAACTGCACTAACGTATTAAGGCTGCTACAAAGGCTACTATCTCCTATTCACTTTCTAGAGTTTCAAACTTTGTTTTTCACTGAACTGCTTGCCATTGTACTTTTAAATTTTGCATTTCCATCAGCAAAGAATGTTCAGAACTCTCAAGATTAATTGCTTGCATCTACAGTCAGCTCTTTTTCACAGAAAAGTACTCAGCAGTGAATCATCGTAAATTTCACTCAGAGCTGAATATACAGCTGCCTTCAGCTGCAGATTTCATGAGTACCACTGAATATTTACTAATGGAAAAAAAACAAGCTAATACCTTTGCAGTTGTAAGAGACCTAGCATTTTTTTCATGGCTTTCATCATTCTGTTTATAGCTTAACTCCAAGGCATTCATGTAGGCATCCACCCATTTTGGAAATAACTGATGATATCTTAGTTCTGCATATAATAAAATCAGTTTAAATTTATACCCCACCCCTGCTCCAGTAGCAGAAGATTATAGCATATTAGCATTAAACTTGTTATTTTTATGGGTTTTTTTATTAAACAAGAAACATCTTTATTAAATTATCACTTATGACATAGGTAATCATACATTTATATAAATGAAAACAAACTATATTGACATAATTTTAGTTGCAAACATTATACCTCACTTATCCAGTCTTTCAATCAAAAATGCATAGTAACTCATTCAAATCCTGCTGCCTTTTAAAACCTCATTCCTCTTCTGCATGTATTGTTCCCACAGTTTCCATTTTTTCTATGTAATTTGCTCCTACCCTTTTCTAAAGACCCCATTTCCAGTTGTTTTATCTCTCTTAGTATATTCACTACTTCTACTGCAGTTTGTTTAGACTTTTGATTTCAATTTCCTAGTAATTCCTTTTTTTTTTTTTTTTTGCAGCCACCATAATTAAACTCAGGAAGTCCTTTCTATGTCTAGGCAGTTCCATTTCTGTATCATAGCTCAAAAAATAATTTCCTTAGTCATACCAATTTGCTCACCCAGTATTTCTGATAGAGTGGTCTGCAGGGACTTTCTAAAGTCTGCCAACTCATTACACACCTAGAAAATGTGTTCCCAATTACCACTTTTTTCCCAACCACACCTTCAATATTTCCTATATACTTGAGGAGAAATTTTTTGGAGTCTACTTGGAGTATAAAAATACCAATGTAAACACTTCCAAGTAAAGATCCTAAATCTGCTAGACTTTGTTGCATATTTGTGAGACATAGACATATACCTCCATTGTTTATTTGTGAATTGCTTGTCCAGTCTCTCTTCCCAATCCTTTCTAACCTCCTCTGATACACTCTTTTAGTTATCATGCAATATTTTATATGTTCTATTAATTATTCCTGTTTTTACAGCAGCTTCTGTTCTAGAGTCTACTAAAAATGCTACCATAGTGCTGGTCTTTCACTTAAGATCCCTGTATTTCATCCTCTTTGCCTATACTGTGATAAAAATCCTTGAAAGAGAAGGCAATCTCTAGCCTGCAGTCCAAATAAATTCTTGGCCTCTTCCTGTTCTATTACCTCTACTTCTTGGATTATTTGCTCCCAGTACCTTGATTCTTTTGCCAGTTTTCTCCAATAAATTCCAGCCCCTTCTTCCCTATTGTCTGTATCCCTAACTGCAGACATCCCTATTGGCTGAATCTCCTTTCTATATTCTGATGTTGGCTTAGTTCTTAGAATACTTTCTGCTACTTTATGAATATATTCTGTATGGTTGTTGTTATACTCCTTAAGAATGTGCATCCAAAATCCCAGTCTTTCCTTGTTTCTTGTGCATCCTTCCTGTTTCATCATTGGGTCCCTGTTATTTTAGAGAATGCAATGAATTGCGAATGCTGTTTAGTCAAACCTCATTACGCAAAATGGCAAAATACCGAAAGCACGGAACAGCATTTTTTTCCTAGGGAAAAAAATCACTGGGCTGTTTTTGGGACTTTGCCTTTTCCTCCACTGTGGTGCGATCTCAGAGTTGGTATAGTTATGTAGGGGAGGTGTGGGGTCACAGCCATCCACATCGGAGGGGTGAGGGTCGAAGCCCCCCCCCACTTTATTTTGTGTTTTGATTTTATTTATTTATTTATTTTTTTTACGGCTCAGCATTTTTTTTCCCTGAGCAAAAAAAATCACTGATCTGTGTGTTCAACATTTTGGGTTTTTGGGGATTGTGGGTTAATTATATGGCATTTGAAATTCAGTGCATTCACTTATATAATATAGACCCGTCACCATCAGCCCTTTCCACTTTGAATTATAGGTTTCTGCTTGTGCTATGTATAGGTGCCTTAATTGAGTAGCTTTGAAATACCCCTTTAAATCAGGTAATCACAATCCACCCTGTTCTATTGGAAGACTTGGCTTATCCCACTTGATTTCTGTCTCCCCCTCCCAGATAAAATCCTTCAGCTCTTTATTAATTGCTATCCACAACTTCTCCAGTTGATAAAATATGCCTGACCTGTGTATAGAACTAAAGTGACTAAATTGTTTTAAATGCTAGTATATTGCTATCCATATCCATAAAACATAGCTTCCAATTTCTCAGTTTCTATATTATCTTTTGTTTAGTCTCTTCCCACACATCCTTAGCTGCCACATCAGAATCCTTTTTTAATCCATACTCCTAAGTACTTCATTTTGTTATATCCCCATGAATATAGATATTGCTGAAACAATTCATGTATGGGTACATTATTTACAGCTACTGCTTTTGTTTTATCTTCATTCATTTTGTATCTTGAAAATATTTGAAACTGTCTCAAAATGTTCCACAACACTGAAATGTCCTTTTCTGGTTTTATCAGTTATAAAATGATAGCATCTTGAAATAGAGCTAGCTTTTGTTGGCTATCATACCAATTATATGTTTGAATTTCTGAGTGGAAATTGGGGTTGGGAGGGTGGCCTAATGGTTAAGGTGTTTGCCTTACAAACACAAGGTGCAGGGTTTGAGTTTCACAAGGGATAATTGGCTAGGCTTAAAATGGCTCGCAAGGGCAGTTAGCTTAGTACTAATCTATGAACCTATGAACCTATGGAAATAAAGGGAAAGAGGACACCACTGCCTGATTCCTCTGCTCAAACAGAAATTATCAGAGAGGAACCCACCCACTTTAAATTTCACCTCCAATCCCTCATATATCTTCCTAATCAACCTCATAGTTTTATCAGGGAATACAAATGCTTCCATTGCCTTACTCATAAACTCCTACCTTACTCTGTCAAATGCTTTCTGTGCATCAAGACCCACCAACAACAGTGGTATTTTCATACATTCTTTTTCCCTCTGGATAATCAGTGTTCTGTTAATCTTGTCAAATGTTTGCCTCTGTGCCACAAAATCAAATTGATCCATATCTATCAGTTTTGGCATCACCTTTGCCATTTTGTAGCCATTATATACATAAACATTTTATAATCATGGGTTAGGATTGAAATTGGCCTGTATGAAGCAGGCTCTAATTAGTCTGTACCCTCTTTAGGTATTACAGTCACCACCACTTTCTTCCAGGATGTTGGTGCTTCTTCTCTTCTTAAAATACTGTTAAACAAAACCGTCCATATCTTTATCAGTTTTTCCCTCCTAGCTTCCAAACTTACAACAATCATATTCCTGGGGTATTTTCTGTGGCTTGGCTATACATCACAATTTTTTATCTCATCTCCTCCTATCCTAACTGTTAGTAATTGAGCCCCATCTACCTATAACCTTGCCATATTTAATTCTTCCATAAACATTTCTGTTTGTACCTTTTTGATTTCCTTATTTCTCTACTTTATACAGATGTTTTCATAAAACTTTTGAAATATTTCTAGCACCTCTACAGGATCTCTTGTTATCTTCCTTGTTATAGACTCCCTAAGCTTTGTGACAACCCTTTCTACTTTCTGTTACCTGAGTTGTTGTGCTAAACATTTTTGTACTCTGAAGTTATTATCAAGAAACAGTTGCTTAACATCAGTCTATCTAAATTCATGTATATTATCAAGGTTATCCCTTATTTTCTGTTTAGCATTCTGCAGTTGCTCCCCTTCTTGTTCTGTGAAACTCCCCCTGTTCTGCAATACTTTAACCTTATCAGTCCCTCTAAATAATTCTTGTTACTTCTTAACCATACCTCCCCTTCTTTTATTTCCACTGTATTTTTAAACTCCACTTTTATTTTATCCCACTTCCTATCTATATTTTCATAAGAAAATTTCTATCTTCTCTAATAATGCCAGAATAATTTCCACTACCCATTCTTTAAATTCCTCTCTTTTCAACAGATAAGTGGGAAAGCAGAATTGTCTCATTTTTGTTTCATTACCCTTCATTTTTATTGAATGTGCATCAAAACTTTCATTTAAATGTATATGTTCCTGTGAAATATATGCTCTGTCTAGTCTAGACCAGTTTTTGTATCCTGGGGAATAATATGTAAATTCATTCCAAATTCCTGCTAATGAATCGATATATTCCATGCCAAATATTTTCATAAAACATTAAACTTGCTTTTGTCTACTCTTTCTTTTCTTGTTAGACTGTTAAGCCTATATGTTTTACAACAAAAAATGGATTTGTGTACTTAAATATCTTTAATGCAAACAACGGTCACTGAAAAAAAACTCCCCCTATGTTTAAAATATCCCTTATAACACACCTGTGAAACTTGCTTTTCTCTGTATAATATGCAGTTTATATCATGGAATGTTTTACACAAATACTAATAAGAACAAAAGTTGTTTTACTTAGTTACTTTTTCTCCTTTTAGTGTCCTGAACATTAATGACATAAAGTGAGATGTATGCATTACTGTCCATCAACTAGGTTAACAAAGTCAACAAAAGTCCTATATTTTTCTTGCAAAGTCGTATTTCACAAATCTGATTGATGCTTTATAGTCTCCCATTTTTTCACTAATTTCAGTGTTGCTGATCTTCTTCCTGTTCATCTCTTTCTCCCAACACCAGTGTCTGGTTCATGATGTCCAAGATATCCCTGATTCTTCTAGTCAACTCCTATGCTCTTTTCTGTCTCACAAGCATTTCCTTTGGAGCACTGGAAAATGTTTCACTGGCAAAGTTTCTGTATGAACCTGATTTTCAGAAGAATGAGAAGCACAGACCTCTTCTGCTTGCTGGCTCCCTTTTTTATTGGATATTTTTTTATTTCCTCCTTAGCATGTTCTGCATCAAAAATGATGTTATTTCACCAGGAAAAACACTCTGAAGACACCTGGATGCAGCAGCTTGAGTTTTACTCCTGCCTCTCAACATTCCCTAATTGCAGAGATAAATTTGCTTTTCTTCTCTTCTGCCTGGAGTACAGTGCATAATCATCTTCTACAAACACTGCTGTCTCCAGTTTTTAATACTTTTGCCCTTCTGGACCAGTTTTGGTAGAATCAGCTCTTTCTGCTGGTGTGATTGAATCTTTACTAATGCAGCTCTTGGCTGCTTTCTTATGGCAAGGTTTGGAGCATATACTCGGTGTCCCTTTCAATTAGCAAATCCTGCTGTGAAACACCAGTCAGGTTGCTTATTTGTCCTTTCATAAAATTAACATAGTCTGTTTCATTTTCTCAGGGACATCAGAAAATCTTAGATTTTCGGTGTGAGCCCCATCTTCAAACTCAGATTTTTGAAACGGCTATTATTGAGATGCCCCATACTCAACTAGCTTTTTCTTCATTTCATCCTCTGATTTTGCAGTTTAATCAGTTCATCTGAACAGCTAGTTAAAGTTTCCTCTATTGTTCCAGCATTTTGCTATTTGAGTTGATCTTTTCCTTCAGTTTTTAATTTATTTTAATAATCTCTGAGTACATTTGATTATTTTGTTCCTCAAAATTACTGGAAGCTATCACTCGCAAACCAAAGCTGAACAAATTGCATTTTGCTGCTCAGCAACATAATCCTTCCCAGACACTGTTTTCTCTTCACCTTTTATGGTTGATTTTGTTTTAGGTTTTCCACATTTCTTTTTTGTTGGCATTCAGGCAGTGTACTTTCTAACCAGTAAGTGAATTTTACTATGAAAACAATTTCAATGGAACTCTTTTTTTCTCAGATTCTGTTTTCAGTCTTGGAGAACTGAAGTTAAGCTGTCAGTGTGCATCCACCTTAAAAGTCTTGGATGATTTATTTTAGACACCTCTTTCATGAAGATGTGCAGAAAGTACTACAGGAGGCAGGGTAATCATCTACTAGAAAATGTTATATTTGCACATGAAAAATATTTTCTAGTTGGTGCCTAGTGAATGAATATCTCTGTTTTTAGACCTCTTAGAAAATAGGTATCTTTTTTTGGGATCTTAACTTTGTGCAGAAAAGGTTAGCTGGGTTTCCCTTTGAACCAGTCAGGTAGATTTATAGCTCAACTCATGAAAGACTGCACTCCTTGTTGCTCTGACATCTGCAATAAGAGTATCTGAATTGCAAGTTGTCATGGTTGTACATACGTAAGTATGTATGCGTTTCATACTTTGAGGAGAAATCTGCTTTGTGTAATTTGGTTTCTTCTGTTTCAAAGGCAATTACTCATTGCTTGAAATGTGCATATGACAGTGGATGCCACTTCCAGGACTGATGCCACTGGAACTCTTTTTAGAAGTTTGCCTGGCTGAATGCTGGGAACCACTCACAGCATGTTAAGAAATACATTTTGAGTTCTTCTTTGGAGAGAGAAATCATTTTTGGAACTTATGCTGCAAAGGTTATCAAAAACTATAATGAGAGAGGAAAGATGATTCAAGGACTCTCACAGATTCTCAGCCGTCCTTCTCAAGATTTACAGTTGGTTCTTCACTCCATCTTATTACTTTAGCAAAAAGCAAAATAAACAGGCCTAAAGATATGCTGGTATGCAAATGTTTAAAAAGCACTACCGGGGAGGTTCCAAAAAGAAAACCGCAACCCTTCCCCTAGAACAAAGGACAATCCAATACATCAGAGTGACTAAATGAGGGTCATTGCCCCCTCTCACCCTGACAGTCCCTTAATCCTCCCAGAAAGACTGAACCCCTTTTTCTGTCATTGATAGTTTCAGACAGGTTTTGAGAAATGATCCATCAAGGCTACAGATGACAGTGGGAGGGTTTCGCTACTTACCAATGGATTTCTCCTTATTCACTAGACCAAACTCTTCTCTGCTCTCCTGTCTTACATTACATGCTATCTCATGGGGTAATAGAAGATATTCCTCCTCGTCTGTTACAAGGATTTTATTTAAGGATATTCCTGTCATCAAAGATAGAATATTCTTAGAGACCAGTTCTAGTGCTTTCCTTCCTGAACCAGTTTGTGATAGTTCCCATGGTCAAAATGCTGTCTCTTCATGTCTTATTACTCATGCTTTCTCATTTGAGTAACTTTATGACTATAGATGTAAAAGATGTATATCATGACATTTCTCTTCATCTAGATTTCAGGCATTTCTTAAGGTTTTGTGTATTTGGCTCACATGAAAAGTTCTCTGCCTTAGCCTTTGGGCTATCCACTGCTCCAAGAGTGTTCGCAAAGTATCTTCCTCCTGTGATATACCACCGCAGACTGCAAGGTATCCTTATTTTTCTTTATTTTGATGACTTACTTACAATATCTTTGCAGAGTCTTTTTCAAAGTGTAAGGAATTTCTCTCTTGGGTAAGAGATCTCCTGCACAGGCTAGGTTTCCAACAGAACATCCAGAAGTCTTTTCTTACTCCTTCACACAGGACTGTTTTTTTTTTCTCGGATGCCTGCTGAACACCACAGTACAAAGAGCGTTTCTTCCAGACAAAAATATATATTTGTATTTAGATCTATTTCTAGGGTTTTCCATTCAGACTTCGTCTCAACAAGGAAGTCATCAAAATTTTAGCTTTCATGGCATCCATGATTCTGATGATACCTATTGCAAGACTTCACATGACAAAAATACAGTGGTATCTGAAGTCTCCATGGTCACAGGATAGTCACCCACTGACTTTTCAAATTCTAGTTCTAAGATTTGTAAAAAGGGATGTTGTGTGGTAGAGACACAAGATTTCTCAGAATCCGGATCTCCCATTCTCCTGTTGTATTCAATCAAAACTGATGTCTCATAGTTTGCTGGGGAGCAGTATCAATGTGCAGGATCTTTGAAACAAAAAAGACAGACCAAAACATCAACACAAAAAGATATTAGCTCTATTAAATACTATCAACTCTCTGAATAATCTGTGGTCCCCAGAACTATTTAAAGTGCAGAAAACACCACAGTGATGTGTTACATAAATAAGCAATGGAGATCCAGACCTTACTCCCTGTGCAGCCTAGCCATGTTAGCATGGGATATAGATTTACAGCACATTCTTACTCTACATGCATTTTACATCCCATCAGAGCAAAATTGGGTTGCAGACAAGCTGAGCAGGACCAGAATGGAAACTAAATCAGGGGTTATTTTAGGATTTAACCGATCTGTAGGTGACACCTCAAGTAGATATTTTTGCCTTTTTTCTAAACAATCAGCTGGTAAAATTATGTTCCGTGACTCCATGCAAGAAGGCCTGAAAGGCAGATGTCTTCTTTTTCTTGGACAGGAAAGTTCCTTTATAGTTTTCTACCCTTTCCACTGATTTCCATGGTACTTCTTAAAATTCATAAGAATTCCCCACACATTATTGTGGTGACACCTTTCTGGCCAAGGCAACAGTATCTCTCCCTTTTTTTGGAAATGGCTCGGGGCGATTACCACAAGTTTCCTCATGGACTGGATTTACTCACACAAGATCACAAATGTTTGATACATCTTGACCCCAAGCAACCACAATTGACTGCCTACATTATAGGGTTTTCATACCTTTTGGGCACCATTTCTTGAGGATGTGCAGTATGTATTAATGGAGGCAAGAAAGCCTCCTACTAGAAGATCATTTATTAGCAAACGGAAACGTTTTTTTAGTTGGTGCCAACAAAAGAACCAGCACCCATTCAGGGCTACTGTTTCTCTGATTTTACAGTATTTGTGTGAGTTACTATCCTAAGGGCTGTCTTACTGCTGGGTCATGGTTCATTTGTTGACCATTTCATGATTGTCTTCCCATGGATCCTCCTCTTTCAGTACAATCTTGTGGAAATACTGGGGCTCTACCTAAGTAGCTTTCTAGTAAAATGATGGCTCCTCCTTGGAAACTTAGTTTTGTGTTTGTAAAATTAATACTTGTCCATTTGAAGTACCTTATTAGACTGACTTGAGATTCTTGACATGGGAAACAGTCTTACTCATTGCTATGACCTCTGCAATATTTGGGTTGCAAACTCTTGGCTGGGTCAGTCTTACCACAGTTATAACAAAGATAGGGCTTCTTTAAGAACTAATCTTTCTTTTATGCCTAAAGTAGTAACCGAGTTTACTTTAAGACAAACTATCCATCTTCCCGTCTTCTTTCCAGATCCTAAGAATGTAGAAGAAAGGATACTTCATTCCTTGATGTCCACTGACAACTTGCGTGCTATCTTGAGAGAGTAAAATTCTTCAAAACTTCTGATCATGTGCTCATCTCTTGTGAGGGTAAGAAAAAAGGGCAGTCTATGTCAAAGCAGAATATTTCCAAATCAATTACAAGTAGGGGGCCTATGGAAAATATGGGAGGAAGTAAAGGAGTGATTCCAACTATAAAGCATCCTAGAATGGGTATATCAAAATATCAGTAGGGCATGGAGGAAGACAGAAGGAAAATGGGATGTGGCCAATGAGATTCCAGAGTTGATAAAAGAAATAGAAGAGGTGAGGGAAAAGGATGATAAAGATAGGAAAAATGGTTGAAAGGGAAAATAGACAACACCAATTAACCAAAGAATTTATGAGAATGAGAATTAGGTATTCAAATATTGGAAGAAGAATGGATAGAAATAGTGCAGCTACCCAGATATATTTTGATACCATGAAAGTTTTGAATTTTTTGCATGGAAGTTCCTGTGCAAATATTTTTACAACTCATTTGGGTAGCTAGAATGTTTCTGACTGCAGAGGGTACAAGCCTGTGGTATAAAGAGGAGAAATGGACATGGGCACACATTTTTGTGACTGTAAAACTATGAGGAAGAGTAAAAGGAACTGTTAAGAGACAAGAGGACAGACACAGGTATTGTCTAAAGAGGCATACTTTTTAAGATATAAATAAGGAATTACAAATAATCAAAAAGAAAAGATGAGATTAACAATGGCTGTTGGGATGAGAACAATTACAAAAAATGGAAGAAGGAGGAACCACCTAGAGGGCTCTAATTTAGGGAAATGATGGAAGATATTGAAAAGAAGGAGTTGAGTAAGTTTAGGAAGAAATGGGAAGGATGATTATTGGAATGATGTCAATAGGGAAAATTAAAAAGTAAGATGATCTCGGTACAAAAATAAGAGAGAAAAAAACACGGTGGGTGACTTAAATATGTACATTGTTAAGCATTAAAGGAGAATTAGATACATTCAGAGGATAGAGGAGACTTAGAGGGTAAGGATGACACCATTTGTAAGAACTTCTGTAGAAAGGATTAAAGACGCAAAACATTTAATTCTCTTAAATACAGAAAGGAGGTATAAAAGTTAATAAAAAAAAGGAAGAAAGCCGAAAATAGTGTTTAATAAAAAAGATGTAAAACAAGTATTAAAGGAATTGTAAATGCTGAGCCTGGATTGGCAGGATTATATTAATATGTTAAAGGATAAAAAGGATGGGAAATACAATAGGAAACTGCCAGCCATCATCCGAAAAGGAAATGCACTATGCATGGAGATTGTGTAGCATGTATTTCTTTGTAATGAGTAAATTTATGCGTTTCAAAAAAAGTTGTCTCTGGCTGTTACCTTTTGTTATTCCCACTACTGTTTTAAAAATAGTAACTCTCCACTAAACCTTAACTTTTTAAACAGGTAAAACTCAAGTTACCTACTTTCATATCTAACTTCTCTAGTGCACACTGCAGAGTGCATTCTTTTCAATCTTACCTTTAAGCATCCCTGTTACTAGCACTTTCTCTAATACCTAAAAAGATCATCTCTACTTGACTCCAAGTAGACTTTTCTCTATCTGTTAAACCTAGCACTTGCTCCTACAGTACTTATTACCTTGATACGGCACTCTTATAGATAGCACCCCAAAAAGGCAAACCCACATTTCTCGGTCACCCACGTCCCCCGGAATCTCTTTTAAAGTTTTTGTCTAGTGCTTCTAGCATGTCGAGGATCAGTTGCTAGTGTCCTCTCCTGCTCAGCTGGTGAACCTGGGAATATTGAGGCAATGTTACAATTGCCTCATGTACACAGACAACCTTCTCCTCCTCCCACAAAACACAAATACATGCGAGAGATGCAACTATACGGCCAAACTGGAGGCTGAGCTCTCTCAACATAGGACTGGCAAGACCAGTCAGGAGGAGAAGGTTACCACACACACTATAGACCCAGTCTCACATAGTACCATCACAACCTCAAATCATACACATAAACACACAAAGACATACTCGGTGGCTCTGATCAAAATCTACCAAAACAGCAGAGGCCACCAAAGCAGACACCCAAACAACCACCACCTCAGAACACAACACCTGCAACACATAGACCTCACAGTCAGAGTGTCAAACAGTCACAGCCCTTAAGGCCAAACACAATGCCAGACACACTAGTCATTGGTGACTCCATAGTCAGACACACTGACGTCCCGCTCACCAGACTGAGTAAGGAGAAGGTCACAGTAAGCTGCCTGTCGGGCGCTAGAATCCGCCACATAACGCAAGCACTCAGGTCTCTCAACAGCAGGTACAAATACGACTCAGTCATTGTCCACGCTGGTGTAAGCGACCTGAGACGCACCTCCTTGGACTACATGAAAAGAGACATTGAGGAGCTCTCTGATTATGTAGCCCAGGCAGGTATGACCCTGACCTTGAGCAGTATCCTACCTTCACCAAGAATGATGCCACAATATAGAGATAAGATGATCAGCTTTAACAATTGGCTTAAACTCTGGTGTCATTCAAAGGGGATCCAATGTCTGTCTGCCTGGGAAGACATGCTGGACAAGCCACGCTGCAAGGGCGGCTTGCACCTGTCACCCTGGGATTCGGATATTGGCAAAGGCTCTTGCCACCCCCATAGTGCCTTTTTAGGCAAGGCTCAAATTCTAAACCTACCACCCTAGAACACAAAAAAGGAAAAAAACTAAGGGTAATGCTGCTCAATGCCAGAAGTCTAAATCTCAAAATGCACGCACTCGAGGCCCTTCTCAGTATGGAGAACATCGATGTCTGTGCAGTGACAGAAACCTGGTTCAAGGCTCCTGAGAGCACCCCAGCACTATCAGGTTTTACCTCTTATCATGCGTTCCGCCCCAAAATCCAGACAATACCAAGAAAGGAGGGGTATCCATATTCATCAAAGACACCCACACCTCAAGACTGGTGGCAACGCACGATGCATCGGAGACCATCCAGGTGCAATTAACCATAGGCAAGACTGCTCTGCAAATTGTAGCATGTTACAGGCCACCCTCACAAACTCAGGAACCTCACATGGCCTTCCTGAAAACACTAGAGGGATAAATGTATCACCAAACACCATCATACTAGGTGACTTCAATTACCCTAATATAGACTGGGAACACTACTCAAGCCCAAACACCCTAGCCCAAAAGTTCCTGGAATTCATAAACTCAAATGCCATGGAACAACTAGTCACCATCCCCACAAGAGGAGAAAACATACTTGATCTCATCATCACGAACATGGGAGCACAATGTTCAACACCGGAAGTATACCCTCACTGGTGAGATCAGATCACAAACTAATCTCGCTGGAGGTCCTCATCCCACCCCCACCTGAAATAAAAAAGACTACAGTAAAGAACTTCTCGAAAGCCGACTTCACACTTCTAAAGACTAGTGTGGTCTCCTTTAAGTCCCCCGAGCCGGCGGAAAACAGTACTCAAGCCGCTGAATCACTTACAAATGCCTTCTACCAGCACCTGCAGGACTGCATGGATAAGGCAATCCCAAGCAAAACAAAGACTCTTTGTACCAAAGGCAAGCGTCCACTCTGGTAGACCCCAGCCATAAACAAACTCTACAACAAAAGGAGGAAGCTACTACAAGATAGAGCAAAATCCTTAAAAGGTAAGACACCCTTGATCACTATAAGTAAAAACTAAGAGCTCTCATAAAATCATCCAAAGCAAATTTTGAGAGAAAAATAGCTAAAGACTCAAAAGACAATCATAAGGCCTTCTTTAGCTATGTTAGAAACCTGGGTGGAAACTCCCAGATATGCTCAGAACTAGTTCAAAATGATGTGAAGATTACTGATCCTACAGACATTGCCAACATACTGGCTGACAGGTTCAGTGCAAACTTCTCCCCAAAGGAGAGATATCTATACCAAGCGATTGCAGCCCCCAAACATCTCCAACGCCCAAGTGAGAACTGCTCTCTCCAAAGCAAAAACACAGCATCCATGGGACCTGATGGTGTCCCCGGCTGTGTGCTCCACGAACTCAATGAGGAATTAAACCCACAGCTAGGACAGCTGTTTAATCATAGTCTTACCTCTGGATACGCACCCAGGAGTGGCGCACTGCAACTGTGGTCCCACTTCACAAAGGCGGTGCCTCCACCGACCCTGGAAATTACCGGCCCATTAGCTTGACAAGCCTTATCTGCAAAGCCATGGAGAGGATCATAATGGACCTCATAAATAAAGACATAGGGAATTTGCAGACTTTGGATCCATCCCAGTTTGGCTTTGTCAAAGGCAGATCATGCCTTCTAAACTTGGTTGACTTTTTGAAACAGTCACCAAAGCCATTGATGAGGGAAAGGCAGTCCATACAGCCTACCTCGATCTGGCGAAGGCCTTCGATACAATACCCCACTCGGGTATCATTGAAAAACTCATCAGCTTAAATGTTAACCCATACATCACAAGATGGGTTGCAAACTGGCTGAGTGACAGAACCCACAGGGTCAGAGTTGCTGGCGCCATGTCAGACTCAAAGCCTGTCACAAGTGGTGTACCACAGGGCTCAGTCCTGGGCCCACTCTTGTTTGGCATCTACTTTTCCGAAGTACAAGCAAACACAGGAGGGTTATGGCTGACAAAGTTTGCAGATGACTGCAAACTGGGCCATAGTAGAAAACACATCTGACACAGATATCCTTCAGAAGGGTCTCACAGAAACGGATAACTGGTGCCAGAGCCATGGCCTAAAGTTAAATGCCAAAAAATGCATAGTCATACCCTTCGGGAAAAACAAGGTTACCCCTAGCTACCAAATAGGTGGCAATCCACTGAGCACAGAAGAAGTTATCAGGGACCTGGGGACCCAGGTTAATAGTAGTCTGTCATTCGACACCCATGTAACTAAAGTAGTTAGGAAGACCTTCTACATTGCCCACCTTATCATGAAGGGATTCTCATCTAGATCAAGGGAGGTCATAGTCTCCCTATACTCATCACTCATCAGACCAATGATTGAGTACAATGCCCCATTCGAATGTATCTGACCCGACACTTGCAGCAGCTGGAGAGGCCACAAAGTTCCTCACCAAAAGGATAAAGGGTCTCAAACATCTGTCCTATGCTGGCCGACTGAAAGAACTCTAGCTCTATTCAGTCGCAAACCGCTTGCTCAGAGGTGACCTTTGCCTAACATACAAGGCCATGTCAAACCCAGATTTGATGAATATGCTTCACCTCAAAAATCTAGATCCGTCAGAGCCACAAGGGCGGAGACTTAAACCTCGACACGGCTATTAATAGGACGTGCTGGAGGGATAGATTCATCACCCAAAGACTCCTATGCTGTGGAATAAAATCCCGGTATATGTGAGGCAGAGCACCTCGCTGGCCTTGTTCAAGAGAAATCTTGACCAATGGATGGGAGATCGCAGATATACCCCAGGGATTACCTCAGTGTCACTGCTCAACAGAGGCACAGCTAAATAATGGGTATAGTTCCCCATACTAAAGGGGTGGCGTAAGCCACAAAACTATGGGCTAGGCTTGTAAATGCCCTCGGGCAGATAGCCTAGTATGAACCTATGAACCTATGAGCAAATCTTTTCCAGGCAGGGACAAGCCTCAGTCTACAACGGCCTTGGCTTCATTTATGGCTTTTTGGAAGGGTTGGATTCAAGAGGTATTGTAGAAGCAGCAGCTTTGTCCTTTGTGTGAGCTTTTGCAAAGTGCTATAGACTACATTCCTTCTCCAGGTATAAGCCAGTTTTCGCTATGACCATTCCCCAGGGGCTGCTAGACTCTCTTCCTTCCTCATCCCAGTTTTTCTACGCTGTGGTCTACCCATAATAGCTTAGGCCACTGCAGCAGTGATCATAATGATGAACTTAATACAATTCTGTAAATAAACTTACAATAAGTTAATGTTCAGGTGATCACTGCTGCAGTAGCCACTCCTCCCCTCTATCGCCCCTAATTTTTGTGTAATATTTTGCCAGAGTGAAGACATGCATGTTGTTTTCCTAACATTGTTCTTTCAGGAGTTTAGGCATCTTCTCTCCCTCCCTCTGCTGATATAAAAAATCTGAAGGGTTTGTAGCGCAAACCTGATTTTTAGTCAGCTCAGCTTGAGCTGACTAGAAGTTGCCCTGAAGCTTTGAAAGCTGTCCGACTGTTATATCTCTAGCAAGATTTAACCCATATAGTTAAGGCTACTGCAGCACTGATCATTTGAACATTAACGCTTTTATCCTAGGTACAATGGACTTCTTCAGAATCTGAAGACATCCATTGTACCTAGGATGAAAGCGCCAAAGTTGTTTTAATAAAGTGAGGTGCTACGGTCACTGGAGTTCCTGTCTTTTGTTTTTTATCAGTTTGTTGAGTTTATAGTTCTAAGTTCATCATTCGAACATTTATTGTTATGGTAAGTTTACTTGCACAATCATACTTTCTGGTCCTAACTACTTGTTTATTTACTGTGCTTTCTAACTCTTAAGCATTTAATAAAAGAGATGATACAGCAAGATATTGTCAGCTTTATATTCCATTATTATGTTATGAGACCCGTCACTGCAGGCTATTATGCTTAGAGAATGGGCTGTCTGTAAAATTGTTGTGCTTTACTTATTTTTTTAAGTACTATATTATGTTTTATATATTTTTAATGAAAAATAGTTCCTCCGCCTAATGTTTCATACTTGATGTAGTATAAATTATCAGTGCTGGGAGGAAGCATTTTGCATCAAACATATAAAAAATAATATAGTGCTTAAAATAATTACCAAGTAAAACACAACAATTTTACATAGAGCCCATTCTCTCTCCCATACACAGTCTCTTCTGCTTTCACACACACATATATACACCACTTACACAAGATTGCTCTCACTGTCAGTCTCTCTCACACACAGGCTTCACTGTTTTCATGCAAGCATTCACTCACACAATACCATTCTCACTCTCTCTCAGTCTCTGTCACACACACAGTCTCCTCTACTTTCATACATACATTCAGTCACACAAGATCACTCGCGCTTTCTGTCTCACTCACTCGACCTATTTCTCTCTGTCTCACACACACGCACACACACACACACACACACACACACACACACACACCACACATGCACACAGTTTCTCACCTTTTTTTGTTTTACATTTTACACTCACTAAACAGCAGAACCACTGCTTAGTGAGCGTAAAACAAAGGTAGACTTTTTTTGCAGTATGAGCTCCATGGCATTTTGATATGCTGCCATGAAGTGGCAGACTCATTTGTCAGCAGGCATTGTTTGTACATTAATACCCTGCTAGAGAACGTTCGTTCTTCAATCAGGGTGTTGATGTACAGTTTGCCCATTCTCTAATGTTCTCTAATGTTCATTAATGTTCATGATATAGATAAGACTAGTAACTAAAAAAGCTACTGCTACATGCAAAAAACACTGCTTCTTGATGACCCCCCACCCCAAGATACAAACTCAGATAGAATATACAAAACACAGTTCAAGACCCAGCTATACATGGAGACATACAGAACCAGCTATTTCTCTGCTTTCTTGTAGCAAAAATGAATCACTATGAATGTCCAAACAGCAAAATAAGAAAACATATCTGAATCTGACTTAGGGACCGTAATTATCACAGAAGAATAATAAAACAAAGTTTAGCTTCTTGAATCAAGGATCTGATTTTGTCTTTCCATCTATTCCTCAACTGATGTATCCTAGATCTGACCTCAGATCCAACTCCAGCTGCTTTTTCCTGACTTAGGATCCATAGATTAGTCTCCTTCCCTTACACCCATAATCCTCTCTTATCCCCAATATTACATCACATCTCTTTTGCCACTGCCACCCTCCCTAAGGAATTCATTTTTATTGAGGCTTCTGATTCCAGCTCAGTTATGCCATGGGTAGTTCCCTTGGCTGATGAGATGGTGCATTTAATCTCTCTCTCAGCATGAATGGAAATGGATGTCACAGAACCTATTCTCAGAAAGCCAGACAAGTATGTTGTTACTTCCAGTGGACCAAATGACTTGCAATGGATACCATGGTAGTAGTAGTGGCAACCAGTAAGAAACAGCTTGCAGAAGTCAGCTCATCTGTCCATCTCCCCTAATAGAAAGTCCAGGGCTTTGGACAGGTTTTGGTAAGTGAGTTTATGCTTCAGCTACCTTTGTGTTAAGGTCACTGAATCATTTGGCACACATGACTAAGGTTGAGAGAGACTTGACAAAGGAGGTCTCCAAGTCACTCTCTGGGTCCATATCTGTGAAAGACAGAAAAATAGTGGATTTGCAACTGGTCACCCTTCAGTTTCTGTTGAGTGCCTCCAGTTTCCATACAACTCATGTCCAACACAATGGAAGGTATTATGAGAGCCACAGATGCAGGCATTACTATAGTGAGGCATGCCTGGATACATTTGTGTGATTTTGCAGAAACTTCTAAAATGTCCTTTATCAACTCCCCATTTGATGGCTCTGCTTTGTTTGGCCTTAAGGTCAAAGACACACTTTCCAGAAGTGAGCATGATGGGAAAATTATTTTTGCCATAGGCATACAGTGTCCCTCCCCCCCCCCCCCCCCCCGCCGGAGATCCTTCTCTAGAAACGAGGAAGGGGATAAAAAGCTGTAGTTTTAGAAGTCCCAATGGCTTTCTCAGGACTGTTCTGAAGACAGATCCACCCAAAGCAGAGTGGGTTATTCTAACAGCAGATGTTGCCCTTGTGACAGAGGAGGGCTACAGAATCAAGGCTTCAGGGGTCCATTCTCTGAGAAGCCTTATCAGTGCTCCTAAACAGTTTCCCAACTACTGTGCTCTGAAGAAAGTTGGGTAGAGCTTGCCTCCGCACCTAGAAGCCTGAACGCCTATCACCAAAGATGTCTGGGTATGAACATTGACTACCAGAGGCTATTACATTCTCTGTCCACTCCCACTATGAAAGAAACTTCCAACGTTCCACCCTCTCACGGAAAAGCAGCAGTGTTAGAGATAAAAAAAGCTGCTAAACAATCATATCATCCAAGAGATCACACCAGATCAACAAGGGTTCGGAACTTGTTCAAGATTCGTTTTAGAGCAAAAAAAGAATGTGGACCTAAGGCCAGTTTTGGACATTAGCCATTTAAATCAATATGTCAAACACATAAAGTTCTGAATAGTCATGGTACAGTCCATCCTCCCTCGTTTTTAGTTTTTAAACAGCTTTATTGAATTATCACTTGTGACATAGCCAAACTGACATTTATATAAATGCAATTAAACCATACTAACAAGTTCATATTTACAAACATTATATATCACATATATTGTTATATATCATATAGTCTAAGTGAGAGTACATAAATTGTTCAATTCCTGTTTTCTCTTAAACCTCATTACTCTTCCAAAATATTTCCTGCATGTACTGTTCCTACAATTTCCATTTTTCTTCTATGTAATTTACTCCTCCCCTTTTCTAAAGATCCCACTTACTGTTCTTTTATCTCTGTTATAATATTCACTACTTCAAGTATAGTTGGTTTAGATTTTCATTTTCTAGTAATTGCTTTTTTGGCAGCCACCAGAATTAAACTTAAGGCCTTACTATGCCTAGATATTTCAGATCCTGTATCCCAGGTCAAAAAATAATTCCCTTAGTTATACCCAGTTGATCACTTATTATTCCTGAGTAGGGAATTTTTGAAGTCTGCCAACTCATTACACTCCCAAAATATATGTTTTCAGTTACCTCTTTCTTCCTTATCATACCGCCAACATTTGCCATCTACCTGATGAAAAATACTATAGAGGCGGCTCGGGGTATAAAAACATCAATGTAATCACTTCCAGGCAGGTATGTTTGGTAGACATACATATGTCCTCCCATTGTTTCTTTGTCAACTGCATATCTAATCTCTTTCCAATTAATCCTAGCCTCCTCTAATTGATACCTGCAACCATTCAGTATTTTATATGCTCTACTAATTATCCCTTCTGTTCTATATTCATTTAAAAAACGCAGACAATGCAAGTCTTTCATTTAGGATCTCCCTATCCATTTCTCTTTGTCTATACTCAGATATCAATCTGTGATAGGGAAGGCAATCACTAGAGTGCAATCTAAATGTCTTCTTGGCCTCTTCCCATTCTATTACCTTTCCCTCTCTAATTATTTGTTCCCAATACCTTTGTCTTTTGCCAGCTTCCTCCAGTGAATTCCAGCCCCCTCTTTCCTTTGTATCCCGAATTGCAGTCATCCCTATCAGCGTAATCTCTTTTCTTCATCCCCATGTTGACTTAGTTTTTAGAATACTTTCTGCTACTTTATTAATATAATATTCTGTATGATTGTTGTTGTTCTCCTTAAGGATCAGCATCCAAAACCCCATCCATTCCTTATTTCTTGAATTACCCCCCCCCCCCCGCTTCATTATCATCCCATTCCACTTTGAATTGTAGCTTTCTGCTTGTATTATTGTATTAAGAGCCTTAACTGTGTGGTCTAAAATATCCCTTCAAATCAGCTAATCCTAAACTTCCTTGTTCTATTGGGAAGATCAACTTATCCCACTTGACACTTGCCTTCTTTCTCTCCCAATTAAAATCATTCAACTGTTTATTAATTACTATCCATATCTTCTCCTCTGGCTGATAAAAATATACCTGACCTGTTTATAAAGCTAAAAGGGCTACAAACATTTTTACTTCTTGTATCTTGCTATCCATATCCATAGGAAAAAGCTTCTAGTTTCTTAGTTTTTGTATTGTATTTGTTTAGTCTCTTCCGACATATCCTTGGCTGCCAAAATAGAATCCTTTTTAATCCATACTCTTAAATACTTCATTTTATCATGTTCCCATAAATATAGGTATTGATTGAACCAGTTCATGTGCGGGTATATAGTTTATAGCTGCAACGTTTGATGTTATGTGATCCTATCTCGCCTACATTCTGTACTGATGGGCTCGGAGCCAATCCCTCGGCTCCGACTCAACACGCTATGCTATAGAATGAAGCCTCTTATTGGCTGAGCTATTCTCTATCCCAGGATGCACCACCACTAATCCCCCAGATCTCGTTTGCCGCTTACAAGCTAGGACGTGGTCTCACACTTGGCTGAGCTAAGTACTGTTTTCTTCAAAGTTCCTGTCAGGAAATTGCTTAATCTTACCCAAAAAGCTGTTTTAACAGCTATTGTTGTTGTACGAGTGTGTTTGAAGTATTTTGTTGTGGAAAATTGTGTTTTTTGATTAAGGGAAAGGTTTCCCGTTTAAGTTAGAGGGGCCTTCCCCTATTCTTCAGCTAGTGTCTATTATTTTTTCTAGGAAGTCAAGTACCTGTTTAAATTAGAAGGTCTTGGCCCTCCTTTTCTGTATTTTTCTTTTGATATTGTATTGTGTCGTTTAAAAAAAAAAAAAAAAAAAAAAAAGTTGGTTTAAAATTTTTGTA
The DNA here is from genome assembly GCF_019279795.1 of Protopterus annectens. Classification (NCBI taxonomy): domain Eukaryota; kingdom Metazoa; phylum Chordata; order Ceratodontiformes; family Protopteridae; genus Protopterus; species Protopterus annectens. The sequence goes on along the minus strand of NC_056750.1, from coordinate 523,170,300 downwards.
TTCTGTGTAAAAATCTCAGAGCAGATAGGGCTACTTTATCTTGTTGCAGTGTTTTTTGGTAGTCAGTTAAGATGTCAAAAGAACATAGACCCTCCGGGTTTAAAAAGTGCACGAGGTGTGGTTATAAAATGTCTATAACCGACGACCACTCCTCGTGCGTATATTATTTAGGCGCCAAGCACCTACAGGAGTCCTGTAGCATGTGTCACGCCTTTTCTTCTAGAGTCCTCCTAGAGAGGAAGAATAAATTAATATTGAAAGGGCTGATTATACCCTCCTTCGAGGAGGCCTTATCTTTCTCTTCCTCTCCTACTAAGAAGAAGAAAGCGTCGGCTCCGACCAGCCCGTCGGAACTGACTGCTAAGAAACCTAGGCAGGATTCTCCATCGGCTCCACGGACTTCGAAGCCGAGGGCGGAACGGTCTGCCTCGATGCCTCCAGTCTCGACTCCTCTGGTTCCAGAGCCGAGGACTGGGGCATAGAGAGGCGGGTCACCTTCATCGGCTCCACTGATTTTGGAGCCGATGAGGGTTGCGGGCTCAGACTCTTCCCCTTCGGCGCCGAAGCCCTCCTCGGCACCGAGGGAAATTGTTTTGGAATCTCCCTCGGAACCGATATTGGTCGAGTCCATTCGGAGCCGGTCCCCCAGTCCTTTGGAGCCGATGGAGAAGTTGGTTCGGGCCCGATCGGTATCATCTAGATCCTCCAAGATGTCTGATTCGGACATCGACAGGGTGCTCCTAAGACTTTTCCAGTCTCCTGTGTTCCAAAAGTTAGTTTCGGCTCCAGCCCATTCGACTTCGGAGCCGATGGTCCACCCTGTAGTTATGGTTCCTCCTCCAACAGCCTCGGCACCGTTGGAGCCGGTGCTGGTGGAACCGATGGAGGTTTTCGGGTCGGGCCCGACCCTTACTCCAACCCCAGCTCTCGAGTCGGGGTTCGGTACGCGGACCTCCTCTGTCAGCCCCGGGGGGGGATGCTTCGGGACTGATGTTTTCGGTCCCAAGCCTTCCTCTCGGTGTGTCGGCTGCGGGGGTACCGTCTACTGTCGTGGCCACGGAGGTGGGACCTTCCCAGGATTCTGGTGGTCCGGCCTTCAGGGCCATGAGGAGTGCGTTAGCCAAATCTTCTTTGGCTACCTCCACGGTCTCTCCAGCACCTTCCCTGCATACAGAGACTGGGTCCTTGGCAGTCCCCCTGTCCTTGGACAGCGGAGCCCCGGGGCCTGAGGTCACCCCCACTGGGGTCCCCCCCCCTGGAGGTCCCTCTGAAGCTTTTTCGGAGGAACCCCCAAGGAAAAGATTGTGCAAGAGGAAGCACGTTGACTCCCCCGATGAGTCTCTCACGTCAGACACTGATCTTGATGATGCAGAGGGGTCCCCTAAGTCGTCCTCAGATGATGTCTCCTTTGCAGACATCCTGGAAGCCCTCAAACAACGAGGCTGGCAATCCAAACCCCTTCTGCTGGCAGTCGGTGTTCCTTAAGGCCTTCGGGGCTCAGCCCTCCGCCTCCTGGGTGTCTCCGCCCTTCGACGAGCTCCTAGATCTGATCTGTCGAAGGGCGTGGGAACACCCAGACTCTGTGGAACCGGTGCCTGCTCGCCCAAATAAGTTCCTGTCAGCACCCCCAGAAAAGGAGTTTTTGACGAAAGGTGTGGCTGTAGATGCCTTGGTGGTGGCATCTGCTTCCCAGCAAGATGTAGCAGAGGCTTCAACGTCCGTCCATCCCCCTAATAAGGAGTCTAGGAGCATGGATCGGTACGGTAAGTGCACCCTTAGTTCAGCGGCCTTTACTTTAAGATCCCTGAACTATTTAACGCACTTCACCAGGTTTCAGAGGGATCTGATCAAGGAGCTTTCAGATACCCTCTTGGGTAACCTACCTGAGCAGCTGGCCCAGACGGTTGGCTCTCAGTTGGCTACACTGTCATCCATATCAAACTCGTCCATGAGGCTCATTTCTTATGCGGCCGAAGGGGCGAGTAAGCGGGTACAGGTATTGCTCTATGGAGGCAAGCCTGGCTCCGCCTGTGTCATTTTGCGGAAGCCTTCAAGTCTTCCTTTGCCAACACCCCCTTTGATGGGTCCTCTTTGTTTGGACCCAAGGTAAAGGACACATTGACCTGCTGCGAGTAAGAAGGTAAGACTTTGACTGCCGTAGGGGCACGATTTTCCACTCCCTTTAGGCCTTACCCCAAGGCTAAAAGAGGAGGGAAAATGTGGTTCTGTAGATCTCAGAAATCTTATCCCTCACAGCAGGACTATCCCCCTTCTAGAGGCAGAAGAGGGGGAAATTCTTCTGGAAGATGCTGCCCCAGAGGTGGCAGAGGCCCCCGCAACACTGGAGACCACGAGTCCTTTCGTGGCTCTTCAGCCTTTCACAGTCCCTGAGGGATTGCCCGACTTTGCAGCTCCGGAGCCAGTCGGGGGTCATTTTTCGAGGCACCTAAAAGCCTGGGAAGGTATCACTCAGGACCGATGGGTGCTTCGAATTATCGCCGGAGGTTACACCATTCCCTTTTCTCACTCCCCACCTCAGTCCAAGAAAATCCCGGACCCGCCACCCAGTCAACGGGAAATTGCAGCCTTAGAAGTCGCAAAGCTGATTCAAAAAGGAGTCATCCAACCGGTCCCCGCAGACCAGATCGGATTAGGGACTTACTCAAGATTCTTTTTGGTGCCAAAAAAGACCGGGGACTTGAGGCCCATTTTGGACCTCAGCATTCTAAATCATTCAGTCAAAAAGTCCAAGTTCCGAATGGTCACCCTACAATCCATTCTCCCACTGCTGGAGAAAGGTGTTTGGATGTGCTCCATAGATCTCAAGGACGCTTATTACCATATCATGGTACATCAAGCGTTCAGGAGACATCTGTGCTTCAGCCTAGGAGACAGTCATTTTCAGTTCCGCGCGCTGCCCTTTGGTCTCACCACAGCCCCCAGGGTGTTCACCAAATGTTTGTCGGTCGTGACTGCTCACCTGAGAAGTCTAGGATTCCAGGTGTTTCCGTATCTAGACGACTGGCTCCTAACTGCCACCTCCAAGCATCTACTATTGCGGAGCCTACAAGCCACAATATCACTGGGCACTTCCCTTGGAATCACCTTCAATTGGCCAAAGTCTGTGTTGCTGCAATATCAACACATAAGATTCATCGGAGTAGAGATAGACTCAAACCGAATGCGGGTCTATCTTCCTACAGAAAGGATACAAACCATACAGGCTCAAGTTCGAGCATTACGTCCCAGATCCAAAGCCCCAGCCAGAATGGTCCTGCAGCTATTGGGATCTATGTCCGTCACGGTTCTTCTAGTTCCCCTAGCAAGGTTGCACATGAGAATTCTCCAGTGGCTTCTTTCAACACAGTGGTCCTTTCAAGATCTCCCTCTCAGTCACCTCATATGGATCACGGAAACCTGCAAACGGGACCTTCGCTGGTGGCTGGTGCCCTCCAATCTGGATCAGGGACGACCCTTTGTTCCACCTCCTCCTGTGGCCACTTTGACTACGGACGCCTCCCAGGTGGGGGGGGGGGGGCATTCCCTGGGCAGGTCAGTCCAAGGCAAATGGCATTTGGAAGAGAGCCTTCTTCATATCAACATCTTAGAAATGAGGGCGGTGTTTCTGTCCCTACAAGCCCTTCACGATTACCTCCCTCAGGGCGTAATTGCCATTCACTCCGACAACATGTCAGTAGTCTGGTACCTGAACAAGCAGGGAGGGACCAGATCCTACCCCCTTTGCAGAGAGGCCATGAGAGTTTGGAAATGGGCAGTGTCGACCAAACGATTTCTAGTGGCGACTCATATCCCTGGCAAGTCCAATGTCATAGCCGACAGACTGAGCAGAATGATCCTCTCTCCACACGAGTGGTCTCTGAATAATTCGGTTGCAACTCAGATTTTCAGCAAATGTGGAATTCCTTGTTGCGATCTCTTCGCAACCCCACTGAATGCGAAGTGCAAAAAGTTCTTCTGTCTCACCCTGGCTCCGGGGGAGATCCCTATGGACACACTAGCCCATCCTTGGCCCACCAGCTTGCTATACGCCTTTCCCCCAGTTCCCCTCCTTCCCAGAGTGATCCAAAAGGCGTCTTACTTGGGGAGCAAAATGATCTTAGTTGCTCCTTACTGGCCTTGTCAGGTATGGTTCCCCTATCTTCGGAAATATGCACTGGACGGTCCATGGTTCCTGGATCAGATCCCAGACCTATTAGTTCATCAGTCGGGACTACTCCACCAGTCCCTCCACACCTTGAAATTAACAGCTTGGCTCCTCCTCTTCCGACTATAGTCAGGAATCATACCTTAGACCCGGAAGTCATACATATCTTATCTTCGGCCCACAAGTCTGCCACCAAGAAGTTGTATACTAGCAAATGGAAGAGATTTGCTATTTGGGCTCAACTCCGAGGTCTGGATCCCATCACTATTCCTGTATCGGAAGATCTGAAATTTCTAACTTCCCTATTCAATCAAGGTTCCTTAGTCTCTACCATCAAGGTTCAATTGGCAGCTATTTCCAATTTTCACGAATCTATAAACCCACCTTTAATGAGCAACAGATTGTGTAAGACCTTCATGAAAGGTGCTGCGCTTTTACGACCTCCGATTTCTCATCCTGCTCCTCCATGGGATCTCGATGTGGTGTTACGTGCCTTAACTTTTCCCCCCTTCGAACCGGCAGCAACATGTGATTTGAAATTTCTATCGTGGAAAACTGCCTTTCTGGTTGCGATTACTTCAGCCAGAAGGGTTTCAGAGCTTCAAGCTTTGTCTGTAAAACCTCCATACCTGTTTTTTCACAAAGATAGAGTATCTCTCAGGCCAAATCCATCCTTTGTCCCTAAGGTTTGTTCCAGTTTTTGTCTACAACAGTCATTAGAACTTCCAGTTTTCTTTCCAAAGTACTCAAACAAAGCAGAATACATATTCCACACATTAGATGTCCACAGGCAATTGCGTTTTTATTTAGATAGGACCAAACAAATAAGGAAAACAGATCAATTGTTTGTATCCTTTTCGGATAATAAATTGGGCAAAGCCGTCACAAAGGTCACTATTGCCAAATGGATCAGGGACTGTATTAGTCAAGTTATTCCTCTTCTAATAAAGAGCTTATGACCCCTGTCAAGGCTCACTCTACAAGAGCTATGGCTACTTTGTAGCATTCCATTCTAAGCTTGCCATTAGTGACATTTGTGCTGCGGCTACATGGTCTTCCTCGCACACTTTCATTTCCCACTACAAATTGGATGTGGCATCTCGGGGGCGAGCTTCATTTGGTTCCACAGTGCTCCGGAGTGTTTTCCAGTGAGCCACCCAGGAATTAGGTGCTAGGGACGCTGTCCCATCAGTACAGAATGTAGGTGAGATAGGATCACATAACATCTTTTAGTTATGTACTTACCATAACTTTAGATGTTTGGGATCCATCTCACCTACATTCCTAATACCCACCCTCCTTCCCCCTGCCTTGGAGATCAGAAGAGATCGGACGGTCCGAATTCTATTGTTTCATCTTGAAGCATCTGACAATGTTATATAAACAAGTTATGTATGTGTGCATGAATGCGGACAAACAAGATCTGGGGGATTAGTGGTGGTGCATCCTGGGATAGAGAATAGCTCAGCCAATAAGAGGCTTCGCTCTATAGCATAGCATGCCGAGTCGGAGCCGAGGGATCGGCTCTGAGCCCATCAGTACAGAATGTAGGCGAGATGGATCCCAAACATCAAAGTTACGGTAAGTACATAACTAAAAGTTACATATTCATTCATTTTACATCTTGGAAAAAAATGGAATTGTCTCGGAATATGTTCCACAACACTCAAATGTCCTTTTCTGGTTCTGTCAGGTACAAAATATCTGAAAATAAAGCAAACATTTCTTGAACACCATACTAATTGTATCTGCTTCATTTCTGACTCCCTTATTATCTTTGCCAATGGTTCTAAATATAACAGAAATGACAGAGAGGAAAGAGGACACCCCTGCCTGGTCCTTCTATTCAGACACAACTTATCAAAGAACTCTCCCATTCAGCACACAAAATTTGTCTCCTGCTTTGAGCTATCAGTCACGGCATCAAACAACCCAAATTTGCCACTATGACAGATACTAAGGGAAGGTGTTTAGGAGTAATACAAAATGTGAGCTATCAATCACGGCAACAAACAACTCAAATTTACGAGTATGACAGATACTAAGGGAAGGTGTTTAGGAATAATACAAAAACTGAGAAACAGGAGGCTTTGTTATATGGATATGAATAGTAAGATACAAGCAATTAGAATGTTTTAGTCCCTTTAATCTTATACATAGGTCATGCATATTTTTATCAACCAGAGGAGAATCTGTAGATAGCTATTGAAAAAGAGCTGAAGGATTTTATCTGCAGAGGGGAAGATGGCAAGGGTCAAGTTGGATAAGCTGATTCTTCCAATAGAACAAGCCAGACTAGGATTATGCAGTTTGATACAGTTACTGTCATCCCTCTGCGCAAAGGTGGAGCATCCACCAATCCAGGAAGTTATAGACCCATTAGCCTAATGAGCCTGATCTGCAAGGCCATGGAGCAGATTATCATGGACCTCATTAACAAGAACATTGGCAACCTCCATACACTTGATCCCACAGTTTGGTTTTGTCAAATGGAAGTCATGTCTGTTACATTTGGTCGACTTCTTTGAGACACTCACCAAGGCCATAGACAAGGAGAAGACAGTGCACACCACCTACCTTGATGTGGCCAAGGCCTTCGATACTAATCCCCACTCAGGTATAATAGATAAACTCTCACAACTAGGTATCATCCATATGTTACCAGATGGGTAGCAAAATGGTTCACTGATAGAACCCACCCAGTCAAAATAGGGGAAGCCACCTCAAGTAGTAGACTCATAACAAGCAGTGTATCCCAGGGATCAGTCTTGGGGCCTCTGCTGTTTGGGATATACTTCTCAGAGGTGCAGGCCAAATCTAATAAGCTATGGCTGACCAAGTTTGCAGACAACTGCAAGCTGGGTGTTGTCATAAATTCCCCTAGTGAAGTGAACATCCTTCAATAGGGTCTCACCCAAACAAATGACTGGTGTCAAAAACATGGTCTCAAACTGAATGCCAAAAAAATGCATCATCATCCTTTTTGGGGAAAATTATGTCCCCACAAATTATCACATTGATAATAAGGCAATAAGAATGCAATCAGTCATGAGGGACTTGGGCACCCAGGGTGATAGCAAACTGACTTTTGACCACCATATTGCCTCCGTTGTACGGAAATCTTTCTATATGGCCCACCTCAGTAAATGTATCTCATCTAGGGACAAGGTGGTGATAACATCCCTTTATTCTTCCCTTATATGACCCATTATTGAGTACAATGCCCCTTTTGGCATGTACCTCACAAAGCGCATGCAGCAGCTAGAGAGACCACAGAGATTCCTCATCCAGAGAATCCAGGGCCTCAAACATCTACCCTACGCAGATAGGCTAAAAGCCCTGTCCCTCTACTCAGTCCCATACAGACTCCTCGGAGGTGACCTCTGTTTGGCATACAAAGCAATCTCAGACCCCACCCTGATGGGACTGCTGCATATCCACAAGTCAAGCTCCACTCGAGTAACCCACATGCGTGACCTTAACCTGGTCTGTGACATCAATAGGACTTGTTGGCAGGACAGATTTGTGTCCCAGAGACTCCCCCTTTTGTGGAATAGACTCCCTCACTACACCTTATTAAACCTTTTAAGCGCAATCTGGATAACTGGATGTGGAATGGAAAATACACCCCTGGGATTCTACCTGTGTCCCTGCATGACAGTGGCATAGGGTACTGAGTTGTTGGAACATGGGCTAAATTCTTGACTAGGCTTGTAAAAGCCTCAGGGCCAATAGTCTAGTAACTTCCTATGATCCATAACACAAGCAGAAAACTATAATTCAAAATGGAAAGACATGATGATGAGGATGATACGGGGGGGCTCACAAAATAAGAAGATATTAGAATTTTGGATGCAGACATAAGGAGAATGATAACAATCATACTGAATATTATATTTATAAAATAGCAGGGAGTATTTTAAGAACTGAACCAGAATGGGAGTGGAGAAAAGAGATTGTACCAATAGAGAGGACTATAGTTAGGGATAGACAATAGGCAAGGGGGGCTGTACTTTATTGGAGAAAACTGGCAAAGGAACCGAGGTACTGGGAGCAAATAACTAGAAAGGGAAAAGTAATAGAATGGGAAGATGCCAAGAATTTATTTGAACTGCAGGTTAGAGATTGCCTTCCCTGTCTTAGAAAGGATTGGGAAGAGAGATTGTATAAGCAATCCACAAAGAGACAATGGGATATATATATATATATATATATATATATATATATATATATATATATATATATAGAAACACTTTATAACCTCGAATTACTGAAATGTCGAATTTCAGTATGTCAAGACTATAAAGCCGAATGTTAAAAATAGCGAAAGGTCATAATCGTGAACTGGAATATATGTCGAATTCGCAGTTATGACCTTACGCTGCGTAATGTCTGGGATTGTGTTTTGATGGTGCGCGGTGTCATGTGTGGATGTAGGTGTTATGTCAGGTAAGTGTTTTCTAAGGGTTTTGAGTGGGAGTTAGAGTGTGTGTGAGTGTGCTGATGTGTTTGATGTGTGTGTCAGGGGTTGGAGAATGTGCGTGTGTGAGTTGGCTTTTGTTTTGTGTTTGTGCGATCTCGGAGTTAGTATATATAAGTAGGGGGGTGTGGGGGGCTTGTCCTCTGCTTATGTGTGTATGAGTTGTGTATGTGTGTAGTTTTGTTTGTTTATGTTGTGATGTGGGTGTTGTGGTGTATGTGTGGTATAGTGTGTGCGTTTTTTTCGGTGTTGTGAATTTCGCGTTTTTTTGTGTCTGTGTTTTGTGGATTTGGTTTTATAGTCCCGAGATACTGAAATTCGATATTTCAGTATCTCGAGGTTATAAAGTGAATCCATATATATATATATATATATATATATATATATATATATATATATCCCAAATATGCAACAAAATCTAGAAGATTTAGGATCTTTGCTTGGAAGTATTTACATAGGTATTTTATACCCCAAGTACACTCCAAAGTATTTTTCCTCAGGTGAACAGCAAATGTTGGAGGTATGATGGGGATGAAAGAGGTGGTTTGGAACATATTTTTGGAAGTGTAATGAGTTGTCAGAGTTTAAGGATTCCCTGCGGACTGCTCTGTCTGGGATGCTGGGTGAGCAGATTGGATTGACTACAGAGATGATTTTTTTAGCTATGATACAGAATCAGAATTGCCTAGACATAGTAAAGCATGCTGAGTCTAATTATGGTGCCTGACAAAAAAGCAATTACTTGAAAATGTAAATCAAAGTCTAAGCCAACTTTACTAGAATTAGTAAATAGAGTAATATTGATAAAACAGCTGGAATTGGGATCTTTAGAAAAGGGAAGGAGCAAACCACATAAAAAAAATGGGACTTGTGGGAATAATATATGCAGAGAATGAACAAGGTTTAAAAGAAATCGGGATTTGAATGAGTTGTATAATAGTTAACTGACAATGACTGGTTAGATTATAAGAGATGTTTAATGTTTGCAACTACAGTTGTTTTAATGGTCTCTGTGATACATGTTTGCAACTAAAGTGGTGTCAGTGTTTGTTTTTCACTTATATAAATGTAAAATTGCCTATGTGATGATTTAATAAAGATGTTTGTTGTTTAAAAAAGGGGAAGGTGTTTAGGGGAGTGGAGCTGATTTCAAGGACTACAACTCAGGCATAACAAAAGAATGAAAATTGGCAACTTTAGAAATAAAAAGAAATAGCAGGCACTGAGACTATCGTTGTGTGGGATTATTCCTGTTTGTCTTTAAGTAGTCATTTAAAAGCAAGAAATGGTAATGGTAAATGGTAATTAAATCTGACTGATAAAAACAATAGGGATTAAGTGAAAACACATGTAAATTCAGTGCATTGACAGTGCATTGACAGGAGCTTAGATAAGATAAAATAAGATTCCTTTATTGTCATTGCACAAGTACAACAAAATTTGTAGCAATCCTCCTAAGGTGCATTCACATATAATGAACATGAATAAATAAGAAAATACAATACAATGCAGTACCAAACAATACCATATAATCCAGTGCAATGCAGTAAACAACTAATTTATTGCACTTGGGTATTTTGCACATAAATAAAGTGCACAGGACTGTAAACATATACCTTATAGTGCAAATGGCTATTATCTGTACTCAGTGTGAGTATTCAGCATTATGTTAAACTAAGTTCTTCCTGTATTAACATTCTAAAAAAGAATTGGAACTTATTTAGAACCAATTTGAACTTACTGGATAAAATCGGGCATACACCTAATGTCACCTTTAAACGTGGTCGTAATTTAAAGGATAGGTTAAAGTTTCATTATAGCTCGGTGAATAGGTTGACTGGCATGACCAAATGTGAAGCATGCAATATGTGTAAACATATTTATGTAAATAACTTCTTCACGATAGATGACGCCAAATATAAACTGCGTAACAAATATAACTGTAATTCTAGAGAAATAGTTTATTTGGTCAAGTGTACTTGTTGTCCTGCCTTCTATGTGGGAAAAACTGAGCGTAGGCTCAGAGATAGAATATACGAACATATCTATGCCATCAGCCACAAGAAGGCAGACAACGCATTGGCCAAACACATTAATTTCTATACAGACCATTCATTTAAATTTATGGTTATTGATAACATAGAACATAAACCTAGAGGTGGTCCATTCCCTCTAAAACTATTAGAATTGGAACTAAAATGGCAAGTCAAATTAGATGCAGGAAGGTTCCCTGGCCTTAATGATGCTCTCTCAATTGGTGTCCTTTTGAAACTTAAAAGTTTGGAGAGATAATTTTTATACACACACACATATATAAAGCTTTGTGTTAGGTTCAACCTAATTTATTTTTATTTTTATTTTAATCTAATTCAGTTTAATTGAGTGTAGTTAACAATTTATTCCTTTATGTAAATTATGGATGTTTGTTTTTGAGTACAACTTAGGAGAAACTATCCACGTGCACTTTAAATGTTAATTTTTAACCTTAGTATTTAACTGTTTAATTATGTAATAATTACTTGATTTTTGCGCCTTTTTTACTTTAAAAGAATGTTGAATGTATGTCTATTTATTCTGATGAAGGCTAACTATTGTAAGCCGAAAAGCGCTTTAATCGTGTCATTAAAAGGTTCACTCCAGGTTGGTCGTGTTTTCCTCATGTTTTATTAGTTTGTTTCGTGGAGTTTATTTTTTCTGAGTATTCAGCATTGTTTGTTCACATATGTCCATGAGATAGAAACTGTTCTTAAGTCTGTTTGTCCGAGATGGAATATCTTGCAGGCTGTGATGTAATATTTTAAAGTCAAACATTGCAGTTCTCCTTTAATACAAACACATATATCCATGTACATCTTCAAATAATAAGAAGAAAATCAACTGCAAGGAACCACCATGAAATAAAAAATCACAATTTTTCAAATAATGAAATGTATCCTTCCTAATAGGAACATTTGTGCCAAATAGCTCCAAACACAGCCCTAATTAACCTGAAATTGACATCATCCATATTAAGACACATTATTGCCTGTGCTTCTACTTGTAAATTTTGTCTGTTCTTTTTTTTAATCTTCATCCCCCTCCCATGTGAAAACAACTTGCAAGCTTTCAGTGATTGTTAACTTTTAGCCTTGACAAAAGTGTTGTCATTTTATTGCCTATTATCAGCTTGTCTCCATGGAAATGTAAGAGATAAAAGAAAATTTCAGTCCATTACTGCAGCCTGAAAGATAAGCTGAAACATTTAATGCTAAATTAAAACTTTTCATTATATTCAATGTTCTCATATTTACTCGTTTCTACTTAAAAATTGTTATTAAATTAAGCCAGTGGTCTGTCTGTATATTCACTTAGGCAAAAGTAAGAAAAAAAAACATATTAGCTGTACAGATATTATGATCTGTGTACTTTTACACCTCCTCCCCCCACCTCAGCAACCCAAGATTACAGCCTATTAACTTAAACATGCTTTTGTTTAGCTTTTCTTCTCTTTTTTGCACTGTAATGCCTACATTTCTGAATACAAAAAAGAGAGAGAGAGAAGAAGAAGAAAAGAAAAACGCATCTGTGTACTTTAATAACTTTATCACATACAAGAACTAAAAATATTTTATTATAAAATATGCACTTTATATTGTGAACTATTTCATAGAAATACTGTTTAGGACAGAAATTGTTTACATACAGTTACCTTTTTCCTGTTTTCACCCCCCCCCCCGAGTCCTTCCAAAGGCAAATTCTTTTCAGTTCTCCACAAGCTTAACAAAGTCAACAGAAGTCCACTCTTTCCACTTTTTCTTATGCAAACATATTTCACAAATGTGATTGATGCTTTGCATTCTCACACTTATTCACTAATTTCAGTGTTTCTTGTCTTCCTGCTCATCTCCATCTTCCAATTCCATATACCAGTTCACTTTCAAGGTACTTTCAGTTCTTCTAGTCAAATCCTGTGGTTTTCTATCTGTGAAGCTTTTTGTTCCATAAGAATGGAAAAAAGTTTCACTGGCAAAGTGTCTCTGTATGCTTTATTATCAGAAGAATTAAAAGCAGTTCCCTTCTGCTCAATGGCTCATTTTTTGTTGTACAAACTTTTGCATTTCCTACTTAGCCTTTTCTACATCAAAAATTACTTTTATCCACCAAGAAAAAATATTCTGAACAGAGCAGAATATGGCAGCTTGAATCTCCCACCTGCCTTTCAATATTCTCTGATTACTGGAATAAATGTGTTTCTCTTCTGTCTGAGGTACACTGAATAATAATTTTCCACAAACATACCACTATCTCCAACTTTTAATACTGTGCCCTTTTGCCACAGTTTTGTCAGGATCAACTCTTTCTGCTGGTAGGTGTGCATTTTTACTAATACATATCTTGGCTGCTTTCTCATGGGCAGATTTGGAGCATGCACACTGTGTGCTTTTTCACTTAACAGTTCCTGCTCTGGAATACCAGGCCAGTTGCTTATTTTTGCCTTCATAAAATTAATACAGCCTGTTCCTTCTAGTTTCTCTGGTACAGCAGAAAATCTCAGATTTTCCCCATGTGTTCTGTCCTTTAATTCTACCATTTTCTTAAACATCTCCTCTTACGCAGTCTCCTACTGAGCCATATTTTTCTTCATTTTGATATCTGATTTTTGCAACCCAGTCCATGGATTCCTAGGTGATGTAAACCAACCATTTTGTACCAGTAGATAATTAGTCTAATAGTCCAGTAGTGCTGAATATAATAAAAACCAGCGATAATCCAAAAAAAAAAATAAAAAAACTTTAATAAAACAATCCACTTATGACTGCAGGCTCTTAGTGCTTTCATCCCATAACATAAAGGAACTTTTTCAGAGTAACAGTGTATCAGCAAATAGAATGCTATAAACAAAACAACCCACGAAATGCATTATATAATTCACTAAAACCTTGATTTAAAGTGACAGAGCATTGAAAAAACATTAGTACATTGCTACGTAACCATGTATATTTAAAACTAGTAAGGCTGTGTTATTTACCCTTACATAGATCTAAAACTTGTATTTTTGTTAAAAAAATCATAACAGTCTTATACATTAGCAACCTCATTTTCAAAAAACAGGAAAGGGAAATAAAATAATTTTTGCAGTTTTATCACCTCATCTAAATACTTAGTTAAAGCTTTTCCCATTTTTCCAGCCCTTTATTATTTGAGTTGATATACTTCTTCAGTGTTTTACTTATTTTAATCTACTCTGAGTATATTTGACTTTTCCTCTAGATTACTGGAAGCCGTGTACTGCACTAAAGCTGGAGCCTGAAGTGCTTTTGCTGAATAACTGCAAGATTCTTCCTAGCCAGTGTTTTCTCTTCACCTTTTCTAGTTGATTTTTCTTCAGGCTTTCTTAGTTTCTTCTTTCCAGGCATCTAGTTAGTGCACTTACTAGCCAGTAACTGAATTTTACTGAAGCTGATACTGTCACAGACTGTTGTTTCTCAGTTTCTGTTTTCACACACTGGGAAAGCTGAAGTTAAGCTGTTGATCAGTGTGCAGCCATGTTGGAAGTTCCATCCTCCGTGTTCTGAGGAAGAATGATTGAATGACCCTTCTGAAAAAACAAGCCACCCTGGTGGACCTGAAGTATAAACAGGTTATATAACAAAAGGAAGAAACTGATGTCCAAGAACAAGGTGGAACTGACTCAGCAAAGAAAGAATTCCCTCCACAGCTTGAACAAGCAAATTAGCAGCCTTGTAAAGTCATCTAAAGCTAATTACAAAGCTAAAATAGCATCCCTAGCTAAGGATAATCACAAGGCATTCTTTAACTGCATCCAAAATCTAAAAGGGAATGCCCAGCTATATGCCAAAGTGGTAGTAAATGATACCACTCGTACTATACCAGAGGAAATTGCCAACATGCTAGCTGATAGGTTTGCCGTAAACTTCACTTCCCTGTCCCCACCAGCCATACCTCAAAGCATACCTGACACCAGTCCTCTGCCTAGTGCCTCCAGAGATCAGGTCATATCTGTGCTCTCCAAGACCAAAGACACAACCTCAGTGGGACCAGATATCATCCTGGGTTGCTTCATAGGTTCATAGGTTGGTACTAGGCTATCAGCCCTAGGGCCTATACAAGCCTAGCCATAACAATTCCCTGGCTATTTCTTCCCACACTATTTACTTCCCTGGACCCCTGTCTAGCAGGGTGACTGACGTGATCCCTGGGGTGAATTTCTTTTCTCCCTTCCAATCGCCAAGGTTCTTTTGAAGAGGGCCAAAGAGGCACTCTGCTTGACATGTATGGACAATCTATTCCAGAGTCTGGGGAGTCTCTGGGTCAGGAACTTATCCCTCCAGCATGTTTTGTTTATTGTGATGACAAGGTTTAGATCCCTGGAGTGTGTGGCACTGAGGGATTGGGATTTCTTTAAGTGTAGCATGTCCAACAGCTCTGGGTTAGACATGGACTTGTATGTTAAGCAGAGATCGCCTTTGAGTAGATGATATGCGACAGAGTATAGCTGGAGTTTTTTAAGGTGGTCAGCGTAGGTCATCTGCTTTAGGCCTGTGATTCTTTTAGTGAGGTATTTCTGCGGCCTTTCCAGTTGTTGCAGATGTCTTGAGAGGTACATACCAAACGGGGCATTGTATTCTATAATGGGTCTAATGAGGGATGAGTACAGTGGGACAATGATCTCATTTTTTCTGGATGAAAAGGCCTTAGTGATAAGGTGTGCCACATAGAAGGATTTCCTGACTGTTGTGGCGATATGGTTATCGAAGGTGAGACCACTGTCCACTTGTGTCCCTAAGTCTCTTATCACACTTTCAGTGTTTAGTGTACTGCCACCTATATGGTAATTCAAAGGTACAAGTTTTTTCCCAAAGGGGATAACTATACATTTCTTGGCATTGAGCTTGACCCCATGGCTCTGGCACCAAGCATCTGTTTCTGTAAGGCCCTTTTGTAGAGTATCCACATCATTTGGGGATTCAATAATGGCTCCCATTTTGCAGTCATCTGCGAACTTTGTTAGCCAGAGTCCCTTAGTGTTGGCCTATACTTCAGAGAAGTAGATGCCAAAGAAGAGCGGTCCCAGGACTGAACCCTGAGGTACTCCACTTGTCACTTGTCTGGAGCTGGATTTGGAGTCGCTTACTAAGCAATCTAAAATAGGACCTAATGGATCCACTTGGCATTCTCTTTAGCTATAGCCTGAGAATAGGCCAAACAGGGAGCCATCAACTGACCCTGAGAACTATAAATGCATAAGTCTAACCAGCCTCATATGCAAGGCCATGGAAAAATCATCAAAAAGGACATAGGCAAACTTCAAAGTCTAGAACCAACCCAATTTGGCTTCATTAAGGGTAGATCCTGCTTATTCAACCTTTTAGACTTATTTAGGAAAGTCACCAAAGCCCTGGATGAAGGTAAGACAGTGAATACTGCCTCTATTGACATAACCAAGGCTTTTGACACAATCCTCCACTCAGGTATCATTGAAAAACTGTCCCAACTGGGGATTAACCCTTATGTCACTAGATGTGCAGCCAATTTGTTCACCGACAGAACATATACTGTCAAAGTTGGTGACTCCATCTCTAGTTGTAGTCCCATCACCAGTGGCATAATACAGGAATCTGTGTTGGGCCCTTTACTGTTTGGAATCTATTTCTCAGAATTCCAGGCTAAAGTAGATGGCCTTTGGCTTACCAGATTTGTTGATGACTGCAAATTGGATGCAATCATTGAGTCTTCCAATGATATTAACATATTACAGGATGGACTAATACACACAAATGAGTGGTCTCAAAGCCATGGTCTCAAACTAAATGCAAAAAAGTGTAGTATTGTCACCTTTGGCAAAGCAGAATTCCCTGCTAATTACAATATTGACAGCAGCCCTCGGACTTCAAACTCAGTGGTGTGAGATGTGGAAACACAGGCAGATAGCAATCTAAACTTTGATCACCAATTTTCCACAGTGGTAAGGAAAGCCTTCTATGTTGCACATCTCATGAGTAAGGGCATTGCATCCAGGTCTAAGGATGTTATAACTCCACTGTACTTAACCCTCATCAGACCATTAATTGAGTACAATACACTATTCCATATGTATGTCACCAAACACTTGCAGCTGGAGAGACCACAGAGGTTTCTCATCAAGAGAAAATAAGGCCTCCAAACCATGACTTATGTGTATAGACTGAAAGCCCTTTCACGGTACTCTGTATTGTATAGGCTGATGAGAGGTGAATTACTCCTGGCCTACAGGGCAGTCTCTGACCTTGTCCTGATGGATATGCTCCACATCTTTAAGTCAGATAGCACAAGAGTCAGTCACTCTGTGGATCTTAACCTAGCCTGTGACAAAACATGCTGGACAGACAGATATATCTCTCAGAGATTGCCACTACTCTGGAATAAACTTTAAATTCACGTGACTCAGAGTTCCTGATCAACCCTACTCTAACGCAACCTGTACAATTGGATGGGAGACTGTAAATTCACCCCAGAGCTGGCACCCATGTCCCGCATGGACAGGGGTAGTCAGTGTTTATCATAGATTCTCTCTGCAAATTACATGAATTCAGCCAAGGACAATTGAGGCAACTCAGGATTAACAGGGCTAGGTTTGTAAGGGCTCTTCCCTACCAGCCGGGAGCCAGTCATTTTCAGTTCAGAACTCTGCCCGTTAGCCATACCACAGCCCTCCATGTGTTCAACAAATGTATTGCAGCTCACCTCCAACTGCAATGCTTCTGAGTGTTGCCCTATCTAGATGACTGGCTCCTTACTACTCCTTCTAGATCTCTGCTAGTCCAGGACAGAAAGTATTTGCTTCAGCTATGCTCCCACCTAGGAATCACAGTAAACCAGGACAAATCATTTTTCCTCAGCACAGGTTTCTGGAGTTCATAGGAGCACACTTGGACACAACCATTCAAATTCAAGATTACTGGAGAGCAAGTTATCCACTCTGTGAAATCAGGCCCTACAACTCTTTCCCATCACACGCTGCCTGCCAGACTACTTCATCAACTTCTAGGATGCTTCTGAGTGTTGCCCTATCTAGATGACTAGTTCCTTACTGCTCCTACCAGATCTCTGCAAGTCCAGGACAGAAAGTATTTGCTTCAGCTATGCTCCCACCTAGGAATCACAGCAAACCAGGGCAAATCAATTTTCTTCAGCACAGGTTTCTGGAGTTCATAGGCACACACTTGGACACAGCTATTCAAATTCAAGATTACTGGAGAGCAAGTTATCCACTCTGTGAAATCAGGCCCTACAACTCCTTCCCATCAAACGCCGCCTCCCAGACTAGTTCGTCAACTTCTAGGATTGATGGCAACTTCCATTACTTTGGTCTCCTTAGCAAGGTATTATATGAGTGTTATAGTGGGTACTAGTAGTTCAACGGTTCATCATATACCAGCCCATGACCTTTTCATTCTGCTTAACAAAAATCTGCAGAAATTGTGTAACCTGGTAGATTTAGTTTCTATAGGTGCTTTAGGGATGTACCTTTGTTCCTTCCTCTCTCAGATCCACAGGGACCATGTGTGCTTCCCAACTAGGGCAGGTGGGGCAGTACATAGAGAAGATGGTCCAAGGCATGTGGTTCCCATCAGAGACCAATCTTCACATCAATGTCTTCAAGATGAGAGCAGTCCTCCTAATGTTGCAGCCTTTTCAGGAAGTTCTTCCTCTAGGGGTGGTTTCTATCCAGACTGACAACATGTTAATAGTCTAGTATATCAACAACAAACAAGGGGTAACATACTCCTTTGTTGTATTAAGAAGTGATGAAAGTATGGCAGTGGATACGATATTACAACCACTTTTTTATAGCAATGCACATACCAGTGAAGACCAACATTCTAGCAGACAGGTTGAGCAGATCTGCTATCTCAAAAGTGGTCACTCAATCCAACAGTGGTAGACACAAATCTTTCACCAATGTGTGGTGAACCATACTGTGATCTTTTTGTTTCTCACACCAGTTCCAAATGCAAAAGGTTCTTTGCTCTGATCCCCCGGAGGAGACGTCCATGAAAGATTCTCTGATTCACGATTGCCCCTTTGGTCTCCTATATGCCTTCCCATCAATTCCCCTAATTCTGAAATTTCTGCAGAAAGCATTACAACAGAAGATCACCTCATTACCCCTTTCTGGCATCAACAAGTGTGGTTTCTGTTTTTCTGGCCTCATCTGTGCAAATCCCTTGGGTGCTAGGCCCGAATACAGATTTCCTATCTCATCTGTTTGAAACGCTTCATCCATATATTTGAGCCTTCAAGCTAACCACATCATTTTTCCCCTTCCACTGATGTCTAGTCAGTCCATGCTTTCCTTTCAAGTGATCCATATTTTTCTTCTCAGAAGCTGTCCACTACATTGCAAAAGTAAATAGAAAA